>NW_022681468.1:11876935-12146935 GCF_009764315.1 Trachypithecus francoisi
TGACTCTAAATTAAGGATGTTGAAGTAAAAGTTTGCAAAATTAAATTGCTATGACTCCCCGTTTATGCTTATAGTGGTTATTTTTAAAAATGGTATTAATTATACAAGTAACATATCAATACATTATATACAACATGATGTATCTATAAATATGGGTGCATTATAGGCAAGGCTAAAGTTCGTTTTGACTTCAACCCAATCCTGCTTCTTGTTTGACTTCCCCAAAGAAATCATATCAGCTTTGTTTGTATCCATGCATTTATATACCACTACATATGTACACACACACATACACATACATATATAATATGCACATAGTATAACATCGTCTATGTGCATGTGCTTGTACGGTTTTTTTGTTTCTTTGTTTCTTATTACCATTCTGTTATCAGCTTTTCATTCAATAAAATGCCTTGGAGATCTTCCTCTAATAATCATTATGTTTGATGATTTGCAATATTTGAATTATTCTCACTGTTTTAAATTATTGCTTTGCAGTCAACTGTATGAGTTTATCTCAGTCTATTTGGTCATTCCTCTGTTGGTGGTCATTTATGTTGCTTCTTTACTGAGTTTAATTTAATGGTTTAAGTTTTTAATGCTACTTTGTGAACTCGATTGGCTGTTGCATCAAAGATTCAGTAGCTCAAGTCAGGCATGTAATACAATGTCTGCATTCTCTTACCTGAGGGTAAAATAAAGTTGCATAATTACCTCTCAAACAAGTCATAGCAGCCACGTGTTGACTAGAGCCATACCCAGAATGCCAACAGGAGAGACCGCCTGTGATCTCTACTCGTTACTGTTGACCATCAGGAGTTGGGGAGGACAGATTCTTCTTTCTCTGAGATTGGGAAGTTAGCCACTCTGCCTTACAGTCTTTTTTGAGATGGAGTTTTGCTCTTGTTGCCCAGGCTGGAGTGCAATGGCGCGATATTGGCTCACTGCAACCTCCACCTCACGGATTCAAGCGATTCTCCTGCCTCAACCTCCCAAGTAGCTAGAGACAGGATTTCACCATATTAGTCAGGCTGGTTTTGAACTCCTGACCTCAGGCAATCCACCCGCCTCAGTCTCCCAAAGTGCTAGGATTACAGACGTGAGCCACCGCGCCCGGTGCCTTATATTCTTAATATAAAAGAGTCCAAAACTTTTATAAAGATATTCCTTATCATTGCAACGTCAGGTAAAAAGCGACCACCTACAATTTAACAGTCTTCCTAGGAAATATATCTTTTTAAGAACAAAAGATAACTGCACATACATTTGGCCTTTCAGTGTGTTGCTCTATTAAGATATTCATCCATCATTGCAGGTATATAAGTATATGAATGTGGAAGCATTTGGACAATTTCAAATGTCTTTTGAATGTCCTCTAATCACTTGGTATTCTGGTCTTTACTGACAAGATCATAGTAAAATTACTCCATCTGAGCAACTCCTTCCAGTTTATTTTTATTTTTAAAATTTCCTTTATTTATTATTATTTTACAGAGACAGGATGTTGAGTTGCTCTGTTGCCCAGTCTGGAGTGCAGTAGTGTGATTATAGCTCACTGCAGCCTAGAGCTCCTGGGCTCAAGTAATCCTCCCACCTCAGCCTCCCAAGTATCTGGGAGTACAGGCATGTACCATCATACTCAGCTAATGTTTTTATTTTTTGTAGAGATAGGGTCTTGCTATGTTGCCCAGGATGGTCTTAAACTCCTGGTCTCAAGTGATCCTCCTGCCTCAGCCTCTCATCTACTTCATTTTGAATACAATTTTTTACCTAAAAGTTTGAGACAGGTGGGGTTGCCTAAATGCCTACAATACCCCTTACACTTTACTCCCTAAGATAAAAAAGAAATGCAAGTGTATTTTAAACTGGATAAGAACAAAGCAAAAACTGGGTTGAAGTGAGATTTTAGTATTGCAGGCACCAGTCTGAGTCCATCTTTAGGCTAGGTAACTTTACGATGATTGCACAGGCGTAATTACCCATCAGAAGTCTGATAAAAGATAGCAAGATAATGAATATCAATACACTTTCAGAATGCTGGTTGGAAGACCACAGAATTAACACTGACGACTCTGGATGTATTTGCCTTGTTGCTTATTTTCTATTTCCCTAGGCAATACAGCAACAGTCTTGTTCTTGCCTCCCACAGGAAATGAGCATGTATCCCTCTGATGAAAGTGATGACTGAGAATAGTGGAGGCAGGGTTTTTGCTCTGACCGTGTCCTGGGCTGATGAGTGGCTCAGGAATGATCTGTTTCTGGCTGCTGTTTCTTCCCTCTCTCCTCTACTTTGCTGCATAGTACTTATCCTTCTGGATCTCTCTTCCTCTTGAGATCTGAATTACCAGGAGTCTTGGCTGGCACGTTTTGGAAGCCTGACCCACTCTGGCTCAAGCAGAAAGGAAATTTATGGCTGCCCTGGCTAACAAAGTTATTGGGGTGGGTCCCAGAACTAGCAGGTTACATGCCCACTCTACAATGATCAGGGTGCTTGTTATCACAGGAAGAAGGATGGGAAAGCTTGTTGGGCTCCCAAAGGCATTGGCTATTCTTTTACTTTGAGAATATCTGCCCAGAACCCTCATAATCCTAGAAAGCTTAAAAATGCAGGCGCCTTTGTTTCTACTGACCAAACCTTACAATTAAAAAAAAAAGTAAGTGAGAAAGAGGAACAATACTAACATTTATTGGGCAGCTACATTGGCCTAATACTGTGCTGGGCATTTTACTTTAATTGAATCCTCACATATAACATATATGGCAGACATTATTATCTCCATTTTATAGGGGAAGAAACTGAGGGTCAGATAAGTTTATTGACTCACCTGAGGTTGCCAGTGGGTAAGTGGTGGAGCTGGGTTTTGAACTGATGTCTGTTGAGAGTGTGGACCCAGAGCGTAGCTCCGCCCTCCTCTCTTCCAGGCTACAGGTAGCACCAGCATGATTGATGAACATGTGAGAAAGTTTCTATTTTCCCATCATGAACAGACCAAGATGAAGTTGGTCACTGTGATTGCTTCTCTCCAAACGTGGTCATCTGCAAATCCTCCCATCCCTCTGTGTGATGCTGTTCCCACATCAAGAGGTGGAATCTCTTTCCTGTCTCCTGGAATGGGGCCTGGCTCTGGACTTCTTTGATAGGTAGAATGTAGTAAAAGTGATAGTGTGCCAGTTCTGGGCACAGCCCTTAAGCCTGCAGCTTCTGCTTTTGTGCTGTGGAAGAGCCAGCCAGAGAGAGGGCGTGTGAGCAGGTGCAAGAGAGAGTGACCACGTGGAGTAGTACTCAGTGACAGACATCAGTGACATCTGGACCTGCCAGTCCAACCCACTGGCTGCTGAAGCCAGCTGACCGAGTGAGCCCAGCTGACACCACATGGAGCAGAACTGTTTGGCTGAGCCCTGCCTGAATCCCTGACATGCAGAACTATGAGAAATAATACATCAGTGTTGTTTTGAGCCTTTATGTTTTGAGGTGGTTATATAGCAATAGGTAACAGAAATGTTGGGAGTTCTGTGGGTTTTTTCCTTTTAAGTTTTAATTGTTTTGTGCTTGGTGAGGTGAGCCTTCTGAAGTTTGACTCCCTTGCACTCTTTGAAAGTACATTTTCTCTTTCTTTTTTGAAGTTACTATCTCTGAGCCTTGCTCAAATTAATAATAAATAATTAATACTTACTTAATCTTGCTCAGATTAATACTGAGACAAAAGAAAGATCTGAGCCCTTGAACGTATAAGGCACTTACTTATCTTGCAAGGGATGGTAAACTGGACTTTAGACCTTTCTTTATACAAATGGCTTGGTGGAGTGAGGAAAGATACGTTAAGGGCTAGGGGAATTCACTTTATGTTTGCCTTTTGTATGTTATTTAAGTGGTATTTTCTGATGTAAAAGTAATGTATACTCACTACAAAAATTTGTAAAATGCAGAAAAGTATAAATAAGTAAATAGAGAAAGGTAGAGATCGCTTTTAATTTTATCATCCTGATATAGGTAGCATTACCAGTTTTGTATATCTTCCCTCCATTCTTTAAGTACACATATATACACACTTATTTTACACAGTTGAAATCATTATAATGCACAGTTTTGTGTCACTTTGTATCTTTTTTCTTTTTCTTTTTCTGAGGCAAGGTCTTGCTCTGTCACCCAACCTGGAGTGCAGTGGTGCCATCATAGCTCACTGTACCCTCGACTTCCCGAGCTCAAGTGGTCCTTCTGCCTCAACTTCCCAAGCAACTGGGACCACAGTTGTGCACCACCATGCCTGGCTAATTAAATTTTTTTTTCCTGTAGAGATGGAGGTCTCCCTATGTTGCCCAGGCTGGTCTCTTAACTCCTGCGCTCAAGTGATCTTCCTACCTTGGCTCACTGCAGCCTCGAACTCCCAGGCTCGAGCAATCCTCCCACTTCAGCCTCCCAAGTAGCTGGGACCACAGGCACACATCACTACACCTGGATAGTTTTTTGGTTTTTGTTTTTGTAGACACAAGGTATCACTGTATTGCCCAGGCTGGTCTCAAACTCCTGGGTTCAAGTGATCCTCCCATCTCGGCCTCCCAAAGTGCTAGATTACAGGCATGAGCCACAATGCCTAGCCTTTTTTTCTTCACATCATAAGTGTTTCTCCTGACTCATTAAAAAAACACTTTACAAATGTCAGTTTTAATAACTGCTTTGCATTTTGCCCTCTGGATTACCACACTTTGCTTAAACACCTCTCCAACCTATAGGGTGCCTCCCATGTCTTTTGATTATGAAGTCTGCAATGAGTGTCCTCATGTGTAAATGCTTGCAGCTGTGGCTAGAAGTATCCCTAGACATGGGATACTTAGTGCTAGATTCCAGGGACTGGTTTGAATGTAAAATGACGTTTTCAAAGAGCAATCAGAAAACTGACCTAGATGATCATTTCAATTTTGATAAAGAAACAAGCTGATATAAATTGAGATTCCCAGGAGGATGTCTCTTCTGGTGTCTGCTTTTTCTATGTTGAAGTTGTTTATTTTGTTGTTTATTATTCCCAAAGTGTTCCTCACCAGCATGTTGTCAAACGTTCATGCTTATTCTGGCTTCTATTGATCCCCTTTGATGCATCTTAAAAGTCAAATTAATGGAAGAATGGGGGTTAGAATTCAGTTCTTCCATTAATTTGTTGTGGATCAGTGGCGTCATCTCCTGCACTGGGACTCAGACTCCCCATAAGTACAGTAATGGGCTTTGAGCAGACAATTTTCTCCCCATCCCCAGGTTTGAGCACCTAGCACATGCCACGCACTGAGCTAAGAGCTTTTTGTGTATTCTGTCTTTTAACCCACACTATTATTAACCCATTTTATAAGTGAGGAAACAGGCCATGAGAGCATAAATTGTACCCACAGCTCCTTCAAAGTTTGTCCACTTTCTAGGTCTAAGATTGGATCATTGTATCGAGGGTAACATAAAGGTCCAGGGAATTAAGTTTCAACTCGTCCCTACTCATATTTCCCAAGGGTCCCCCACATGCCATGGCAATGTCAAATGCTTTTCTCATACTTATTTGATAAATCTTACGATGATTCCATAAAACAATGTTATTATTCCCCAGATGAAGAAGCTAGCATTCAGAGAGGTAAAGTGACTACTCCAAGATCACATAGCTGGGAAGGAACAAAGAAAAAATTTTACTGAGTCTCGCTGCTTTTAAACACAAGGCTTCTTCCCCATGTTCAGTCCCCGTGGGTAATGAGAGAAGGATAGGTTCATGAGCTCTTGTTATGCCATGCAGAAAATGAAAAGGAAGCTCTGAACTCTGTGGTCTGCCTGGACCACTTCTGGGTTTTGTTACCTTCCTCCCTCTGCATTCTCATTGTCCCCACCTTCTTGACTGGCCACCAACTTAACTCCATATTCACCATATTTGGGGCCTCCTCCTGTCATTAAAAACCCACCTCTCTCTCTTTCCCTCTGTGTGTCTCTGTCTGTGTCTCCCTTACACAGCCATTTCCTTTTCCCTCCTCTTGCAAAATACAAAACCAGGAAAGAACTGAACACAGAAGTCTGTAAACACGCCGGCTTGGCTCCTTCTGAGGCTCTGGGTTCCTGGACACAATCTTGAATCCTAATTAAGCCGTTAGAGAAAAGCTTGTTGCTGGCAACAGGGTCGGGGAGAAATAGTTTCCATTGTGCAGTATCTGGAATTGGAATTGGCTAGAAGGCTCTTGCTCGCTACTTTCGATACCTAATAGGCAGAATCTCAAATGTTATTAATCTAAGTGAACCGTGTGAGACGCAGGGATGGAGTGGTGAATAGAGTCATTTGATTTTAAGAAAGAAAACCAGGCAAAGAACATTCTGTGTTTGTAATGTCCTGGATCCCTGAGACAGGCCGTTAGATTAGAAATAAGTCTGTGGTATGTGGCACAGGATTTAATGAAACTACAAGACAAACAGAGAAGCTAAGGCCAAGGTGAAAACATAGAATTCCTGACTCACTCTCTGCTTGGAGCCTCCTGTGCCCTCAGGAATTGGTGAAATGAGCATTCTTGATGGCAGAAAAGGAAAACATTTGATGCAATTACCAGTCAGTGCTGGGGCTGCCCACATGCTAGAGGGTCGATTTTAAACTCCACAGCCAGCACAGCCACTGAGGCCTGGGGAAAGTGGCCATTTTGTTGGAAAAAAGGAGATAATGGCTTCTCTCCTGTCCTGCTTCATGGGATGTAGGGACAGGATGTGATGTCTGGAGCTATGGCAGTCATATTGTGATGTGAGTTGATATACTTAATAGATTTTGTTTTATTTTTATATAGCATAAGTGCTTTGTAAACATAATCATTTAATAATAACTCAATATCCAAACCCTGAGGATGGCAGAGAAAAGATTAGAAAAAAAAATCTGATGTTATTGCTGAATCAGCAACCCAACCCTGGGACTTCTTGTTAAGGAAGAATTAAAGGATGGCTGTCAAGTATTCTGTTTCTTGAAGTCCAAAGCCTATGTAGCCAGATGCCTGCTGGATATCCTTTCTTAGTATACTCTTCAGTTACAGAGCTCTGCTATGTAACAAGGCAAATTACTACTAAGAACAAAGATTACATTACCTATTCTTTTTTCCAGGTAGAGTAGCAATCAGACTAAGTACTGGCCAATAAGTTGTAAGTAAAAGTTGTGTGTGGGCTTCTGAGAAAGCTCTTCCAAAGGAGCCAGCTTTGCAGGAGGTGTGCCCTTTGTGTCTATTATACGGTTAGGCTTTGTGTCCCCATCAAAATCTCATCTTGAATGATAATCTCCATGATCCCCACAAGTCAAGGGAGAGACCAGGTGGAAGTAATTGAATCAGGGGACCAGTTTACCCCATGCTGCTCTCGTGATAGCAAGTAAGTTCTCACGAGATCTGATGGTTTTATAAGGGGCTCTTTCCTCTTCGTTTGGCATTCACTCCATCCTGCCACCCTGTGACGAAGGTGCCTGCCTCTCCTCTACCTTCTACCATGATTGGAAGTTTCCTGAGGCCTCTCCAGATACATGGAACTGTGAGTCAATTAAACCTCTTTCCTTTATAAATCACCCAGTCTTGGGAAGTTCTTTATAGCAGTATGAAAATGGACTAATACAGTCTATTTCCCATTCCTTGTCCAGATGCCAGGAAGGCAAATGTGAAAGCTGGAACCCCAACAGCCACCTTGGGCCATGAGATGATGAAGCCATATATAGAGGTGGGGGGCAGAAGGAAGATGCCTGGGTCTCTGAGGCCTCCAGACCTGCTATACCAGTCCCGACTGCCTGTCTCTGGACAGAACACGTTTCTGGAAAACAACAGATTCTGTGTGTTTAAGCCACTGTTCTTCTGAGTTTTCTGCAAGTCACAGATGAATCTAATCCTAATACTGGATGAAAAGTTAGCCTAAGAGGACCTCGTTGGAAACCTTCATGGGCTTCCTGTTGCCTGCAGGAGAAAGTCCTGGCTTTCAAGCCTTGTACAGTCTGCCTCAACCTTCCTTTCTAGCCTCATCTGCAACTAAAAACTTCCCACTTATCCTCAGACACTCCAATCAAAGGTACTTGAGCCTCTGAGAAGCCCTCCCTGACCTTCTCTGGCAGGGAACCCCTGTGTCTGAGGTCCTTGGCATCTTGCCCATGCCTCTGTGCTAGTATTATACCCACCTACTAACAGTTATTCCTGTGGAAGTTTCCAGTTAAGGATGTTTGCAGGGCAAGCCAAGGAAGCCATGGCGCAGAGACAGTGCTTCCAGCTCTGAACTAAGCCCCTTTCCACTCCACCTTCTTATTTTATTAGGCTGGCGGGGAGGAGGGGAGTCACTAATTTCAAGTCATTCTATTTGACAACTTGATTTGGCATCAGATTTCAAGGACAGAGCTGGAAGCTGTCAAGCTGGATTTCTGGGGGTTTCAGTAGAATTCTCTTCCTCATGGAGAATCTAGCACAGGCTGCTCCAAGGGTCACCCCCAGGTTCTATTGCTGGGACTCAATAGCAGCACTGGGCAGGTCTTGGGTGACCTGATCCTCAGCCTGGTGCTGGCCTAAGGGCAGGGTCGGAGGCAGGTATGGAAAGAAACTAACATAGGTCTCAAGTAGAGACTGGGGTGGAGCAGGTTTGGGCAGCTGAGATTTTTTTTTTTTTTTTTTAGAAAAAAAAACAGGCTTTGGATCATTTATACACTCAGTGTAGCCTGGTACTGGTGAGAGGCAGTTAGCAGAGTGGTCAGTGTACGGACTCCAAAGTCAGACAGCATGGCTTTAAATCTTGACCCCTGACTGGGCACAGTGGCTCATGTCTGTAATCTCAGCACTTTGGGAGGCCGAGGTGGGTGGATCACCTGAGGTCAGGAGTTCAAGACCAGCCTGGCCAACATGGTGAAACCCCATCTTTACTAAAAATATAAAAATTAGCCGGGTGTGGTGGTGTGTGCCTGTAGTCCCAGTTACTTGGGATGCTGATACAGGAGAATTGCTTGAACCTGGGAGACGGAGGTTGCAGTGAGCTGAGATCATGCACTGCGCTGTGGCCTGGGTGACAGAGTAAGACTCCATCTCAAAATAAATAAATATAAAAATAAATCTCGGCCTCACCATGTACTAGCCATGTGACAATGGGCTGATTCTGTACTATGAACAAAATCATCTTACCAAAAATTAGTAAACACTAGGTATATGCCAAACACTATTCCAGTATCCTAGACATAGGAAGGAGTGTGGACATAAAGCCCTAGACAATACAGATTCAGCTTTTTCCCTGTGGAGATTTTGTTCTAGCGAGAGGGACGGGATGCTGTGGTTTGAATGTTTTTGTCCCTTCCAAAACTCATGCTGAAACTGAATCTCTGGTGCAGCAGTGTGGGAGACAGGGCCTAATGGAAGGTGTTTAGGTCCAGAGGGCTCTTCCCTCATGGATGGATTGATGACACTAAAAAAAGGGCTCGTAGGAGTGTGCTCACTCTCCTCTGCTCTTCTGCCATGTGAGGACACAACGCTTCTTCTTTCCAGAGGACTCAGGAACCAGGCACCATCTTGAGACCAGAGACCAAACCTGTCTGTGTCTTGATCTTGGACTTCCCAACCTCCAGAACTGTGAGAGAATAAATTTCTGTTCTTTATACATTACCCAGTCTCAGGTGTTCTGTTACAGCAGCACAAGACAGATTAAGACAGAGGGGACCAGAGAAAAAAACACATAGACAAATGCATGTATAATATATAAGATAAATATAAGTTTATCTAAAAATTAAGCAGATAATTTTTTATTGAAAGACATTGATGGGCCAAGCACTGATCATGCTTATATTTGTCTGCCATCTACCCCACCAGAGAGGTGAGCAATCCAGAACAGGAGTGAGGTGTGATTCTTCTCTAAAACTGAGTCTAGAATTGTCTGGGAGAGATTTCCCAAACTGTTTTCCATAGAAGTGTTACTAGGTAACGAGTACTAAGTGTGTGGTCCAAGTTTGGAAGGTGTCAAGCTAAATGAAATTAAATCAAACAGGGTTTCTGCTTCGGAGCCTTTATAGGCTAAGGTGCATTGTAATGCAAGGTGGAATGGGGTAGAGGGAGGTGGCTGCCTACAGTTGTAGTTCCCAAAGTTACTTGGTTGGGGGCCACTTTGAGGCAGAGCATCTCAAGGTGCTAGTGTTCCGAAGAACCCACTGTGATGGTTAATTTCATAGTCCTCATCCAACCCACTGAGGGCCTGAGTAGAAGAGAAAGGTAGAGGAAGGAGGAATTTCCTTTCTCATTGAGCTCCTGGCTTTTAGGTGTTTGGACTCAGACTGGGGCTTACACCATTGGCTCTCCTGGTTCTCAGGCTTTTGGGCTTGGACTGGAACCACACCACCAGCTTTCCTGGGTCTCCAGCTTGCAGATGTCAGGTCATGGGACTTCTTAGTTTCCATAATTGTGTGAGCCAACCTCTAATGAGAAATCTGGCCTTGGTGGCCCAGAAGCCAGGCTGAGATCCAGGGTTTTGGTGAGTGGTGGATAGATGGATGGACAAATGCATGGATGGATGGATGGATGGATGGATAAATGTCTGGAAGCTTAGACTGAACATCCTGCTTCTAGACCCATAACAGAAATTGTGCAGACTCATGGGAGCCTCTAGGAGCCACCCTTAGCCAGAGGCCCAGAGGGCCAGGGGAAGGCCTCCATGTTGGACGAGCTGATCTCCGAGCTCTGGGACACTATGATAGGGTCCCTGGTTGGAGCCATGAAATTGGCAGCAGCAAGAATGGGGCTAGGGCTCAGTACTGTCTGGCATGAGGGGCTCCCTGCAGCTCCTGTGGGCTTGGAGAAGGCTCCTGAGAGACCCCAGAAAAGGCTCATTCAGCTTCTAGGAAGTGTTCATGGTGCCCCTGGCTTCAGCTTTGGGATCCAGGGGAGAAGTCTATATATGTGGCCAGGGTCTCTAGGCTTGGCTTGTTCCTGGGGCTCTGAGGACCGAGCAAGGCCAGGTGAGGGAGGCTTGAAGGCACACAGAGAGATAGAACCCACTAGGGCAGGTGTGTAGAGCTACAGGGCCCTGGGCTCGGCCAGCTGGGTCTCCCCTGAACTCTCAGGAACACTCTATTCCCCTTGCAGTTAGGTTGGGTCAGTGACTGGTTTGGCCAATGGAGTAAGGGTGAAAGTTGCTTGCTGCTTCTCAGCTGTCCTTAGAAACATCTGGCACCACCCTCCAGTCCTCTCACACCTTTCCACTGCAACCTTGGAAACTGTGTGCTCTGTAAGATGTAGCAACAGTGTGGGAGCAGCCAGGTGCCTGAGTCCCCTCTTTGAGAAAAGCCACCCAGGAGGGCCACCCAATCCACACCAGGCTGAGAAACACGAGTGAGAAAGGAATCTTTAGCCCATCAAGCTACTGAAATGCAGCCTTGATATCTTAACCACAGTGTGTGGTCTGTCCCGTGTTTATTCCAGTGCGGCTTCTCTCAGGGGGTCCAGGGTGATGGGGAGCCAGTGATGTGGCTTGTCATGGATTTGGCGCTTCTGTGTTATTCACTGATCTCAAATATAGAGGCACACAGCCCAGGAGAAGCAGCCTGCTGTTCAAGTCCAACAGACCTATGTGCAAACCCTCGCTCTCACCCTTACCAGCTGTGTGTCATTCACCGGGCAAGTTACTTATCCTGAGCCTGTTTCCTCCTCCATAAAATGAGTACACTGGCCCCACGTCACAACATGGTTGTAAGAAAGAAGACCCTGAGTAAAGCATCAAGCATTGTGCCTGACACATAGTAGGTGCTCAACAGAGGTGAGTAACTTTCTTCCTCACCCTCAGAGATGCTCCAGAAAGCTTACCATTTATTTTTTCATTCATTCATATGTTCCTGAAATAATATTTATGAAGCATCTACTGTGTGCCAGCTTCTGTTGCAAGCACTGGGGATGCTGCAGGGAATGAGATGGATAGAATTCTCTGCCTTAATGGAGTGGCACTTTGTTGGGAAGAGACAGTCAATGCCATGCGTGGGGTGTCTCTGTGTATGTGCACATGTGCGTGTGTGCACATGTGCGTGTAGAGGTGTGGTCCTAGGAGGAGTAGGATGAGGATTTCTTCTTTCTTATTCTGAAGCTCCTTTTGAGCCACAAAGAAAACAGAGTCAGGGCCGGAAGATGCAGGAACCAATTTGAGAGAGTCTTTGGGTACAGCGGGTACAATCAGTGCTCTGTGGGGCCTGGTGACACAACACAGCACCCAGCAGGGGAGAGAAACACCTCACAGGCTGTACATAAGCCCCAGGGACACTTGGGGACTCCAGTGGCTCATGGACAGCAGAAGCTGCCCAGGCCCCCGGTGCTTCCATGCAGTATTTTGGGAAATTAGGTGTTGATGAAACAGAAACATACAGATAAAATCTCTCTGGAGCACCCACAGGTTCCAAGATGGAGAGGGAATGGTTTGCTTGGCAAAGTGCATGTTGGGTTCTGCCCAAACCCTCATGGTTGGAAAATATATTGTTTTTGCCCTTCCTTTTTTGATGCCCCAAACACCAAGGGTTGTATCTCGCCCTGGGAGACACACCAGCTCTTTTAAGCTGGTAGTCCCAGCTACTCAGGAGGCTGAGGGAGGAGAATCGCTTGAACCCGGGAGGCGGAGGTCGCAGTGAGCCAAGATCACGCCACTGCACTCCAGCCTGGGCGACAGAAGGAGACTCTGTCTCAAAAAAAAAAAAAAAAAAGGAACGGAATATCCACAGTGGCCCTTCCCTGCTCGCTGCAGAAGGAAAGCTGTGCCTCGCACAAGCACTGTGGATTCTGGTTTCAGCTCCTGACTCCTCTGCATATTGTGTGGAGAGTGCCTTTGGAGGCATTGCAAGCACTTCTGTTGGTGCAGGAGTCGTCTAGTGCGATGGGCTGGCCGTGAACCTCTCAAGACCAGGCCTGTGTGTCATTCACCATTGTAGCCCCAGCCCTGAGCACAGTGTGTGATACAAACCAGGAGCTCAGTGTCTCCATTAATGGACGAATGCATGAACGAATCTTTTTTCTTTCTTCATAACAACCCATGAAGTAGGGATAGATATTCTGATTTTCCAGTTGAAAACACGGAGGCTCAGTGAAGTTAAGTAACATGCCCAAATGTATACAGCAAGGCTGTAGAAGAGCTGCGATTTGAACCCTCCCTGACTCATGACTCTGTGCCTCCTTCATGGTCCTTTGTGTCTCAAGGGATTCAGGGAAGCCAAGAAGTGTTTCTGGCTTTGGGAGCTTGAGATTCCTATGGACTTGGACTCCCGGGACTAGGGACTCCTGGCTTTGGGAGCTTGAGACTCATTCCTAAGACTCAGTCTTAGAACATGGTGTTCACCCACTCCCTGGTGCTATGAGCAACAGCAGCTAACATCTATTGAGCCAAGCACTGTGCTAGGTACTTACCTTGTTTTGCCTTTACAGTGTCCTATGAGGTTGATCTTACTAGTATCTGTCCCACTTTATTAGATGGGGAAACTGGAGCTTTAGGGGGCAAGTGAGTGGCCACGGTAATGGCTGGTGAGCCAGGGCAGAATCTGAATCCAGGCTGCCTCATTGAAGAATCCCCTTGCCTCAGCCAAGGACCAAGCAGGAGATGCAAGGGAGTGGTAATGCGAGACAAGTTTGTGTTCACCTGGCTGGGGTGGGGGCAGGGGCAAGGGGCTTCCTGGAGGAGGTGGCTTATGAGCAGGGCCTTGAAGTTGGGTCAATGAATTGTGGGTGCAGAAGCAAGAGGGAACATAAGGTGCCTAGGATTAGGAGTGGACACTGGGGTTCTGTGAAGTCACAGGTTGAGAAGCGAGCCCAAGATGGGAGCGACAGGAAACCAGCCTCACTCTTCTGCAGGGTCAAGAAGGGGCAGCTGAGACTTCTACTCGAATTAATTTCTTTTCTGATACAAATAAGGAATAAGCCAACCAAGGAGGCTGCTGACCATGTTCGTCTCAGATGGTCTAGAAAAGTCCACACTTGGAGGCAGCTCTGGTTTTGCCTCCTGTTCCGCCTCCCGCCACTGTGTGGGTTTGGACCACATACTTTTCCTCTCTGAGCCATTGACCCCTCGCGTGCGAAATGAGAGGCAGATACTTCTACCTCCAAGGGTGATTAGGTTGGTTAAGTGAGAGCAAATTCACAGAATCCCTCTCTCCTCCCAAAGCAGCACAGCAACAACAAACAACATCCCAGGCTCGAAGTCGGGTTGCTTGGGATTACCAGCTCCACAACCTTGGGGTAGCTGCAAATCCTCCCTCCATCTCCTCATCTGGAAAATGGGGACAACCGGAGACTGTATCTCACTGGGTTGTGGTGAGGATCACATGGGGCATGTCTGCATGACGCTTGGCACAATACCAGATTCACTGTAGGTAAGCAATCAATGTTCGTTGGAATCATTACCATTTGTGTGATTATTATCAGAAGTAGTAGCTGTAATGGGGAAATATCTTACAGTGTGAAATGTCAGACTCTGATGCCCCTCTATTTTTGCACTTGCTGTTTGCTCTGTTTAAAATGTCCCCTTACCCTTAAGTCCACTTATCCTTAAGGCTCAGCTCAAATGTCATGCACCGTGGAAGCCTTTCCTGAGTCAGGGACCCCGGGCGGATGTACATGTGAGCTCGCACAGCCTTGGATCCCTATCGCTACCCAAACACTTTTAGCAGAGGATGTATCTGCCATCCCTTAGCGTTCCCATCTTCCTCTAAGACCATGGCATTGAGATCCAAGGATCGTGTCTGCAGCATCCCTGTGCTCTAGGGCCTGGCACCGAGGGTGTGTGCAACGAACCTGGAAGAGAAATAAATATATAATGTGCTGGCCTCAATGTCATCTCCTCAAATCATCGCAACCTGTCATCCTCCTTGTAGACACAAAGTGGTGGATAAAATACATTCTAATTTACCTTTTTTGAACAAAATTGAAATGTGTTTGAAAAAACATTTGCATTGAAAATGATTGGAAAACATACAATTTTGTTCACGCAGAAAATGGAATATTGAAGAGATGGGGAAACGGTGGGACCTGCTGTTGCCAATTCATGATTTGATGGCTTCGAGGCTCAGCCTCAGCGCTGTAGTACTAGTGATGGAATGTTTTGTGTACATTTTTTGATGGTGGTGCGGGGAATGGGTCTCATGTGCTGGAAAAGTTATTCCATAAAATGATTTTCATTTTATAAACAAGGAAGCTGAGGTTTGGAGGTTAAGCGACTGTCGCCTGCTGATGAATGATGACAATCGAGCTGTCTGCCTTGGGCCACACCCTGAGGCTGCTAGGCTGTGTCTGCTGAGACAAGGCCAAGGCGGGCTGCTGGCTTTGGGCAGTCCCACTGGGGGCCTGCGGAGCGGTCTGCGGTCAGCAGAGCTGGTAGTGAGCTCTCTCCCCAGTGGGGAAGTCATCAAGAAATCTCCCATTTTCATCTTCCTGCCGGCAGGTCTCCCTAGAGAGGTAAGTCTCATGCATCTCAGAGCCATCACTGCAGGGAGGCAGTGAAAGGTTCAAATATGTGCCCTGGAATCTTTCCGCAAACTTTCTGACGCCACCAGAACTCAGAATTTCCAGGAGCCTGATAAGATGTGGGGATGGGGGAGGTAAGGGGGCTGTTCTCCAGGTTCAGGAATGTTTAAACCTGGCAAGAGTCTCCCTGGGAGGATGCTAGGTCCCCTGTGGACCCTGGGAGTTCCTGGAGGATGTCCCTGCTCCGTGACTGCTGGCAAAGGTAATGAGGACCCTATCTCCAGCTCCACTCCCTCCTCAAAGGCTCCCCCTCAATGGCACGTAGCAAAACCTGCAGTGCATAAGCAGCGCCTCCCCACCCAGCTCAGCCTCTGCCTGTCATCATGCCCTTCGCAGGACACCTCTGGACATCCGTCTGGCAGGAAGCGTCTCCTTGTCACAGCCCCATTTCCTCGCGCTCAAGTTGGGATCTGAGGCTCAATCTGGAGTTGACGTGACACTGTTTATAATTCCTTGCAGTTCCTCCAGGGTTATCCGGTCCTTGCCAAGCCCACCTCTTGCCTTTTATTTCAACTCTGAAATATGCACCCGGTCAGGGGCATGGAGATGGGCTGGGGGAGGGATCCTGCTGCAGCCCTCGGCTTGTGGCTTGCACAGCCAGCTGAGACTTGGGGTGACAAAGGGAGGGTAGACTCCCTGCAGGGTTTCCAGCCACAAATTAGTTCCACCAACCACCCCCAGCTACCCAGGCCACAGCCGATGGAAGGCAGAGAGGACAGAACAGCTCAACAGAAAGAGTTGAGGAGTGCAGTGATCAAGACTGCTGGGTGGGGGACAGGCAGCCCAGAGGGAAACTGAGGGCAGGAGAAGGGATGGAGAGGCCCTAAGGAGGAATGGGAGAGTGTGAGCCAGGGACCTTAGCATGAGTCATTCATTCATATGCAATTTATCCATTCATTGCCTGTGTTCGTTCAAAAAGCATTTAGTGAGCACCTGACTAATGCATGGCTTTGCATATCACCAGCCCCGTCTGCAAGCTTCCTCATGTAAATATTAGGTTTGTGCAAAAGTAATTGGGATTTCTGTCATGACTTTCTTTCTTTCTTTTTTTTTTGAGATGGAGACTCGCTCTGTCACCAGGCTGGAGTGCAGCGGTGCCATCTTGGCTCACTTCAACCTCTGCTCCTGGTTTCAAGCGATTCTCCTACCTCCGCCTCCTGAGTAGCTGGGACTACAGGTGTGCACCACCACACCCAGCTAGTTTTTGTATTTTTAGTAGAGATGGGGTTTCACCATATTGGCCAGGATGGTCTTGATCCCTTGACCTCATGATCTGCCCGCCTCAGCCTCCCAAAGTGTTGGGATTACAGGCGTGAGCCACCGTGCCCAGCCCCTGCCATTACTTTTAATGTAAAAACCGCAGTTACTTTTGCACCAACTTAATGGTAATAATCGTTCCCATGCGTTGTTCGTTTCTCTGTGCCAGGCACTGGCTAACAGCTTCCTACACATTAGTTTATTTAATCATCACATCAAGCCTCTGGTAGGGAGCATTTTTTTTTTTTTTTTTATCGTTTTACAGATGAGAAAATAGGCACAGAGATGTTAAGTAACTTGCCCAAGATCACACAGCTAGGGAAAGGCAGAGCTTGGAATAATACTCAAGTTTGTCTGAGACCCCTAAGACTGTGCTCTCAGCTCTGCACTATACAAACCAGGGAGAAGGTCCTGTTTGTCTAACAGGCCAGTGGAAAGTAGTTTCTGGAAGGAAAGGTGGGAAGGGGGATTGGTAGTTGCCCAGGGACTCAAGAGAAGGAGGCACCAGGTCAGATTCCCAGGGCTGTGCACTGTCGCAGCTTAGGGTCTGCGGCTGGGTCCACCCACCAGAGTCTGGCCGCACACTGCTGAATTGAAGCTTTCAGCTGTTGTTTCTGGCACCAGAGACCCAGTTTGATTTGACTTGTTGTTGGTAGTTTTGGCATATCTTGTGAGGTTTTGTTTTTAATGAAGAGATTAACAGTCACAGCATGTTACATATCTTTTCAGGCGAATTCCACAAACATTGACAGAACCCTTGCCAAGGTCCAGAACCATGTTGAGGAATTGGTCCATATTTCCTCATTTAACCCTACTGTAGTCCTCAGAGGCCACTTTATCATTTCCATTTGATAGAAATCCAGAGGAGTGAGGAGGACTGTTCCAGGCCACTTGGCTAATACATAAAATTATTATGCCTGCCATTTATTGGGCATCTATGATGTGTTGGACACTTCTGTCAATTCCTTCTAATTCTCACAACTCCCCTAAGATAGGAGGGATCATGATAACCCTACCAAGGAAGAGACTGAGGGTCAGAGAGGCCCAGACAGTCAGGATATGGACCAGGATTCGGACCCCAAGGGCAAAACTTTTTATTCTGTACCGCAGTTTCTCCCATTTCCCTTTACTGCATTCTTTGTACAAGTTTTGTTTTTTTAACTTTGGATTTTGTTACTAGATTTTTCGGTGCTTATATCCTGATCCCTACTTTCTGCTTTATTGCCTCAACTGTTCAGCTGGGGTGTGTGGAGCACCCTCTGAGTGCCAGGGCCTGTGCTGGGCACTGGGGAGCAGAAGGGACGAGACACAGACCCAACTCTCGAGAAGTTTGCAGCGATGGGGAACGTTGACACATCAGTCAGCCACAGCTGTGCTGCCGGGAGGTGTGACAGAGGTCATGCCACTGGGCCAGCTTTCAGGCTTCCCTCTGTAAAATGGAAATATCAGAAGGATTTACCAAGGGTGGGGATGTAAAGCGCACATGACTGGCATGTGGGGATCTCGCACTACGCAGTGGAGATTATGTAATGATTATGTTACCTTCCCAGAGAAATGGCTGGATTTTTCCCCCAAAAAGCCCAGAAGTATTTATATGTCAAATTGTTTATATATCAAATGTTGATATTTATACTCCGCGGATGGGATAGGATCATAATAGATCAGAACTAGGAGAGCCCTAGAAGATCTAATAGATCCTCTGGTCAACCTCCCTGCTATATCGCATGTAATTGAGTTTGAAAAATGCTAGAGCAAGCTTGACACAGATGTGGGAGTTGGCTAAATGTTTGCATGTCTGTATGTGTCTGTGAGTGTGCATTCTGTGGTTCCTTTTATTTGCAGTTTTGTTTCATCTGTTTTATAATAATAGTGTCAATAACCCTATACCCTACGTTGTTGGTGGCAGTCCAAAACCCCTTTAGAAAGTAACATGAATTAAAATTTAACAATTTGCATGAGAAAATAAATATAAATGTAACAATGCACAAAAATGTTCATATCAGTGTTCTCTAAAACAGCAGACCACAAGAGTTATGACCCTATGGTCTACCTACTCAATGGTACATTATATGGACATAAACAGAAAAGTTAAATGAATACAAAAGATGCAAAGTGTATGTAGTTTGCTTGCCATTAAGGTTAATCAGTCTTAATCTACAGCCTAGGGGCCACTGGTTAATGCCAGAAACATGCCTTATTCAGGAAAACACCCACTGCAGAGGTGGGTAGTTAGCATGTGAAGCAGCTCATCGAAACTGCACCTTCCGGAGCCAACCTAGAAGGACTGCCAGTGGCCCAAGCTGGAATAATTTGAGCCATGAAATTCAGAAGCGATTGGATTATAGCCCAAAATATAGAATAAATACCCATGAGTCCATACTGATTTAAATAAACAAATGGGGGAGTGGAGATAAATGTTCCTTTAGAAATCAGAAGAATTCACTGATGAGAAGAAGGCAATGCGTCCAGTCCACACTCAAGGGAGCGGAGATAAAGAGCTCCCTCCTGGAGATAGCTTAACTGCCCCCGCTACCCTCGAATGTAGGCTGGACTTACTGCCTTGTTTTCAAATATAGAATACAGAAAGGGGAAAGAAAGTGAACTACAGTGAAAACTGGCAAACGAGACCTGAACCAAGGACCAACGTCAACATCGGTGATGGGTCATGTTGAAGGCGCAGGTCTTTGATATGATGTAATGATAAGGAACTTCACTTCTGTGGCAATCTTGCCCAAAACAAATCACCCAGTTGGCGATGAGAAAAGCATCAGATAAACCCAAATTGAGGGATATTTTACAAAACTCCTGACAGTACTCCTCAAAAGAGTCAAGATCATTAACGATAAAGGAAGACTGAGAGACTGTCACAGACCAGAGGACTCTAAGGAGACACAATGACTAAATATAATGTGGTTTCCTGGACCCAGGAAGAGAAAAGGGACATGAGTGGAAAACCCTAGAGAAATATGAGTAAAGTCTACAGTTTGGTTAATGGTAACGTACCAATGTGAGTTCATCAGTTGTGGCAAATGTGCCGTAGTAATGTAAGCTGTTCATATTGGGGGAAACCGAGTGAGGCGTATATGTATGGGAACTTTGTGTACTATCTTTGCCACTTTTCTAAAAGTATTCCAAAATCAGAAGTTTATAACAATTTTCACCTTTTTAAGAAGCTCCTTGAAGTGCTTTAGCCATCTTTATCTCCAGTGAAAACCAGAGCATAACGTATGTTAGAAATGATTTTCTGTGGGTGAGATGAGGGGTGCTCACCATTGGGGCTGTTGCCCAGGCTGTTCTGCCTAGGCATAACTCATCTTGAAGAATCTAGAAGCCTTAGTGTTAGGGTCTTCAGCCTTTGTAGTGCTGCTAAAGACGTGTGATTCCAAATTAGTCTCTGGGTGCTCATGGGAAATTGGTTACCGGAGTTTGTCAAGCTTTGCTGAATCTTGCAGCTAGAATATGGGCATGTCTGCTGTAGGAGTCCCTAAAAGAATAAAGCCAGGACTTCCCTGCGGCCACTAAACAGTTCTAGGACAGCGTTTGTGACTGCCTGCTAGTAAATATTGACATGTGAGCAAAAATTGACCTGAAACCTGCTTTCACTCTCACCTGGTAGTGAGGTTGTAGGGGGAGGCCTCTGATGTCCCTCAAATAGCCCCAGAATTGCCCTTTCCAGACGTCAGCCTTTGGAACAGGTTTTACCTATGTGCCGTGTGTGTGAGAGTTGAGACTCTTCTATTTGTAAATCATCAAAAGCTAACTCAAATTGACTTGATTCACAGAAGGAAATGTATTGACTTAAGTTTCCGGGAAGTCCAAGGGGGTGGTCTCTCCTAGCATGAATGGACCCAGAAATTCAAATGATGTCAGCCAGACTTCCCCCGACCTTTCAGCTCTGTCTTCATTCTCCAATAGGCTTTCTCCATGGCAGTGCCGAGCCTCTGTTATCCGGATTGCTCCAAAGCTGGAGGAAATGATAGTCTTGCCTTGAAGTTCCACCAGTGTCCCAAGGAAGACTCTGACTGGGCCAGCCCTGAACCCATTATTGTCAATCACTCTGATTGTTCTCATGTGCTCCCCTGGGACAACCCCACCGGAAACATACTGATTATTGCAGAATGGGGGAAAGATGATCTCCAAAGAATAAGAATGGAAGAGCCCAAACCGATGTTTTATCTTAAGCCACATCTTCAGCTAGAACTCATCACACAAAAGAAGCCAACTAAGAACAATGCAGTGTTAAAAAAAAAAAAAAAAGAACACACAGAATCTTCAGAGGACAGAGTCCAGGCCAGGGGTCTGGAATCAGAAGTTCTAGTCCCAGTTCTCTTCTAAATCACTGAGTGATCTTGGGCTGATCACCTCCCCTCTTTGACCTTCTGGAAAGGCATTCTGTAAAATGGCATGCTGGGGCATGGGTTATGCAGGGTGTTGAGAAAGGGGGCAGAGGGAGGGGAAAGGAACTGACATTTGGAGATGCTTAGTAACTCTTCCCATTCTGTGGATCTGATAAAGAGAAGAAAACAGCCTGTCTTACAGGGACACGCAATTCAGAATTGAAGCTGCCATTTCCCCTCCTCAGCCAGGTGCCTGAGCTCGGTGCCAGGGACACAGAGAAGCCTGGGTGGGGTCTGGTGCTCAGAGGACAGCAGTCCCCCATGCCATGGGGATAAAGACCAGAGTGAGAAGGCCCTCACTAGAGGGACATAATTATGGCTCCTTCCTTAGGGGGCTCCTGTGAAACTGAAGTGAGAGAAGCCAGTGACTAACCGCTCAGCCACGGCCAGGCACTCCCAGCTACAAGGAAGGCCTCCTGTCTAAAGTCCCACTGGCTTTTGGTCAACACCCACGTGCTCTCTCCCAGGGCCTTGTTGTACAACTGTCCCCTTCACTTAACTGCTCAAACTCTCTCTGCAGCCTGGGAATGACGAGTGAACTGAAAATGCCATCACTGCCTCTCCCCAGTTGGTCACTGTCCAGACAGGGATCAGCGCCAGTGGCTGGTGCCTGAGGTCACATTTGTGTGACCTAACAGCCTCCTGAGGGTCCCAGTGTCGGCTCTTCACTGAACCAAGGAGCCTCGGTCTCTAGATTGCTCCTGGCTGATGGGCCTGGGAACATTATTTTTTGCCAGGAATTAATGACATGGAGCACAAAACAAAGTGTCTTGGAACCAGAGTGGAGTGTCCCCCGCCCCACCCGACGCGGGCATCCATCTGGCAGGAGCCAGCCAGCAAGTGGCTTTTTTTTTTTTTTTTTTTTTTGTTTTTGGAGACGGAGTCTCCATCTGTCATCCAGGCTGGAGTGCAGTGGCACAACCTTGGCTCACTGCAACATCTGCCTCCCTGGTTCAAGCAATTCTCCTGCCTCAGCCTCCCAAGTAGTTGGGACTACAGGCACTCACCGCCACACCTGGCTAATTTTGTATTTTTAATAGAGACGGAGTTTCACCATGTTGGCCAGGCTGCTCTTGAACTCCTGACCTCAGGTGATCCACCTGCCTCGGCCTCCCAAGGTGCTGGGATTCCAGGCGTGAGTCACCGTGCCCTGCTGCAAGTGGATATATATGTGGCAACTGTGTGGACAGTGTTAGAGCTGAAAGGGTGAACTTAGGAAATACCAGTGATTAATAATGACTGGCTCTCCAAAAGGCCAACAAAGCTCTCCTAACTCTCCCTGACGGGCCCAAAGGATGGCAGTGCAGACACTCCTGATGAAGCCCTTGGTGGCCCATTGCTGCCTTAGGAAGCTGCCAGCAGCATTTACAGCTGGTCCTGAGGGTGTGCTCAGACCTGCCACCACCCGTCCTCATCTCGGTTTTCGAAGGTTCGAGAAAGAAATGCTCTGGCTCTTCTCTGGCCTCCTGAGCCTCATGTAAACACCCAGGGCTCAGGGGGACCCAGGCGAGCAGGGAGCCCTGCCTGGGGGTTGTGAGGACACAGGAGGAGCCATGGAGGTTGGTGTGCTCTGTAAGCTGCAGCTCACTCTGCACACCCAGCAAGACCCTGCAGGAGTAATAAAGATACCGGAGAGCCTTGACGGAGCCCCGCCTACGTGCGGCATGCTTTATGTGGGTTCTCTGTCTCACTCATTCCCTGGACTCTCAGGGGCAGGTGCCCCTTTTCTCCTAATCTTATGGATCAGAAGACAGAGGCTCAGAGAGGTTAAACCCATTCCCCAAGCCCACTTACAGCGGAGGAGCTGAAACGTGAATCCACCTACTCTAGGGGCTTAGGCTGGTGAGCAAGAGGGACCATCACCACCAGTGTAGTTCAGAGGTGCGGGGATGCAGAGCAGGCACATTCCAATAGGGAGGAACCAGAGTCAGACAAAGGAGGGTAGGACTGGCTCAAGGCACAGCAGGGAGCCTGACCAGGAGGAAGCAGGTGAAATCAGGGTGGGGTGGTGGGAGCAGAGGAAGACGCAGAGGGGGGCATCCAAGACAAACCGCAGAACCATACAGCTACTCGAGTTACATGGTGATTCTCAAAGTGTGGCCCACAGGCCCTGTGCAGAACCATACAGCAACCTGAGTTACACGGTGATTCTCAAAGTGTGGTCCACAGATCCTGGGCAGAACCATGTAACCTCTGAGTTACATGGAGATTCTCAAAGTGTGGTCCAGACCCTGGGCAGAACCATATAGCCCCTGAGTTACATGGAGATTCTCAAAGTGTGGTCCACAGGCCCTGTGCAGAACCATACAGCTACCCGAGTTACACGGCGATTCTCAAAGTGTGGTCCGCAGGCCCTGGGCAAAACCATACAGCTACCCGAGTTACATGGAGATTCTCAAAGTGTGGTCCACAGGCCCTGGGCATGCCTGGGACTCTATTAGTCTGCTGGGTCAAAGCCATTTCCATAAAAAAAAATTCAGATGCAATTTGCCTTTCTCATTGTGTTGATATTTTCACTGATGGTGTAAGAGCCATGGTGGGGAAACCGCAGGCGCCTGAGCAGGAATCATGCAACGCAGGGACACCAAGCTGGAGGAGCAGTCACTGGATAATTTGCCACCACACACTGGCAGAGAAAAAGCAAAAAAGGCTGGTTTCACTTCTCAATATCCTCGATGAAGCAGTACAATTTATTAATTTTATTAAATCCTGACCCTTGATTGCATATCTTTGTAACATTTTGTGTGACTAACCAGGAAGTGGATGTAGGGTGCTTCTCATACACACAGGTGCATGTCTGAGTTGTGAGATGAACAGTTTCGTATTTCATAGAATCCTCTTTTTTTCTTGAAAGAACAACTGATAAGCAAACAATGGTTGTTTAGACTTGGGCATTTGGCAAACATTTTTGAGAAAATGAAGTGAACCTGTCACTTCAAGGAAAACAATGGACAGTATTTGTTGCCAACAAAAAAATTCAAACTTTTCAAGGAAAATTTGAATTTTGGAAAATGTATATCCATGATTAAGTGTTTCCCAACACCTAAAAACTTTTAAAAAATGAGTTTGGAGGTAGTGTTAATGAATGAGATTGTTTGATATTGCATAACAAAAGGCGTCAACATTTGGAATCTCAGCATACTTCAGTGAACCAATATTTTCCAAGTGACCAATGCGTGACATTGCAAAGGGATGAATGAATAAAAGAGCCATTAAAATTCAAGATACGACAATGGTTTGTAATTTAACAGAATACAAAAACTTCATTTTGACATGATTTCAGATTCCACATTGAAATTTTAAAAGAAACTGACATTTGTCAAATGTTGATGTACCACTCAAAACTAAATATTCACAATTACCTGAAAAGGCAATTATAATACTCCTCCCTTTTCCAATTATATATCTGGGTGAAGCTAGATTTTCTTTATGTCCTTCAATCAATGCAACATATCACAACAGACTGAAAACAGAAGCAGACAGAAGAATTATTCTGTCTTTTATTAAACCAGACATTAAAGAGACTTGCCAAAGTGTGAAACAATCATTCTTCTCAGCGAATTTTCTGTTTTAGAAAATATAGTTGCTGTTAAGCTGGTGAGGTGCCTCACTCTTTTTTTTTTTTTTTTTTTTTTTTGAGACGGAGTCTCGCTCTGTCACCCAAGCTGGAGTGCACTGGCCAGATCTCAGCTCACTGCAAGCTCCGCCTCCCGGGTTCACGCCATTCTCCTGCCTCAGCCTCCTGAGTAGCTGGGACTACAGGCGCCCGCCACCTCGCCCGGCTAGTTTTTTGTATTTTTTAGTGGAGACGGGGTTTCACCGTGTTAGCCAGGATGGTCTCGATCTCCTGACCTTGTGATCCGCCCGCCTCGGCCTCCCAAAGTGCTGGGATTACAGGCTTGAGCCACCGCGCCCGGCCACCTCACTCTTATAATCCCAGAGCTTTGGGAGGCCAAGGCAGGAGGATCACTTGAAATGGGCCTGGACAACATAGCGAGACTGTCTCTACAAAAAGTTTAAAAAAAAAAAATTAGATGGGTTTGGTGGTACATGCCTATAGTCCTACCTACTTGGAAGACGGAGGTGGGAGAATCACCTGAGCCCAGGAATTTGAGGTTACAGTTAGCTATGATAGCGCCACTACACTCCAGCCTGGGTGATAGAGTGAGATCCTGCCTCCAAAAATTAAATAAGTAACATTTAAAAAGAAACTATAGGTTTTTTTCCCCTTAAAATATGCATGTTAACATGCACAGGTTTATGTGTTATTTTAAATGAATTGGTATATATATTTTAATTTTTCAGTTTTAATTTCTAATATGGTGAAAGTTTATAGCTATGTATGATCCACACAAACAAAAGCTCTTTGGAGTCCTCAATGATTTTTAAGAATGAGACCACAACACTTGAAAACCACCGAATTGCAGCTTGACTCCAGAGAGGCAGCTCTTAGACACTGTCCAAGCACTTCCCTGCCTCTCTCCCTATGGCCCAGACACAAAAGCCAAGCAGAGTTTAGGTGGTCTCCTCCCACCCTGTTGCCTCGAGGTGGTCTTTGTGCCCTCCTCATACAGGCACAAAACTCCCAGTCCCAGATCGTCATGACTCAGCCCTGCAGCCACTTCCCTGAGAGACTGGCTGAGTACACCATGCTATATGCCTCAGTTTCCCCATTTTTGAAAGAGCAGATTAGCCTGGTCAGTCTTAGGGGCTCTGTGGTAGGCTGGATAATGACCCTCAAAGATATCCAGGTGCTAATCCCTGGAACCTATGAGTGTTACCTTATATGACTAAAGAGACTGAAGATGAGATGAAAGATCTTGAGATGAATAGATGACCCTGGATTATCCAGTGAGCCCTGTGACTACAGAAGAGCCTTCCTGAGAAGAGATCACCCAGCCTTTGCTTAAACACCACCTGTGACGGGGACCTCACTCCTCGCAGTGGTGGAAGCAGGTGGCTACTGTGTGACCGTCGCTTTCAAAGGCGCTGGCATGCCCATTGGAGGGTAAGCCTCTGTTTTCTCATCACACAAGGCTGAAACTGCTATGCCAAGGCAACTTGCCTGCAAGCACTCAAGGGGCGGCATCTGTCCGACCCCTGAGCCATGCTCACACTGGGACTTGCTCACTTTCAGAATCCAGCCCAGATCTTAGCAGAGAATCGACTCTCAGAAGCAATTTGTAGAATTAATTGACAAAGTGAGTCCTTTCAGCCTGAGCCTCCCAGAAGTGAGCCAGCTATTTCCAAAGGTTGTGTGGGAGAGTGCGTGGGGTGAGGTTACTAAGCTTGCTTGTAGGCGAGTACAGTGCTATCCACCAGAAATGGGAGGTGAGTCATTGTTTGGGGCCGAATTGTGTCCCCCCTTAGGGACTCCTTAGCCTCTAGTACCCCAGAATGTGACCTTATAGGGAGATAAGGTCTTTACAATCAAGTTAAAGTGAGGTCATCTATCATGACTGGTGTCCTTATAAGAAAGGGAAATTCATTACTGGGTACATATCCGAAGAATATAATTCATTCTACCACGAAGACACATGTACATGAATATTCATTGCAGCACTACTCACAATAGCAAAGACATGGAATCAACCTAAAGGCCCATGAATGACAGATTGGATAAAGAAAACGTGGTACAGATACACCATGGAATACTATGCAGCCATAAAAAGAATGAGATCATGTCTCTTGCAGGAACATGGATGGAGCTGGAGGCCATTATACTTAGCAAATTAACAAAGGAACTGAAAATAAAATACCACATGTTCTCACATACAAATGGGAGCTAAACGATGAGAACTCATGAAAACAAAGAAGGGAACAATGGACACTGGAGTCTACTTGATGAGGGATGGTGGGAGGAGGGAGAGAAGCAGTAAAGGTAACTATCGGGTACTAGGCTTAATACCTGGGTGATGAAATATGTACAACAAACCCCGTGACACGTGTTTACCTATGTAACCTTTATGTGTACCCCCAAACCAAAAATAAAAGTAAAAAACAAAAGAAGGGGAAATTTGGATGCAGACAGCACATAAGGAGAATGCCACGTGGGCGTGAAGGCAGAGATTGTGGTGATGCCTCTGCATGCTAAGGAAGGCCAGTGACCACCAGCAGCTGGCACAGGGGCCTGCAACTGGTCCTCCCTCACAGCCTCAGAGGGACACAACCCTGCCCACACCTTGAACTTAGACTTCCAGCCGCAGAACTTGAGACAACACATTTCTGTTGTCTAAGCCATCCAACTGGCTGTACTTTGTGACAGTAGCTCTAGCAAATGAATACAGCCATATATTTTCTACAAGGCGCATTAAAAAAAAAGGTAAAAGAGGCTGGGCATGATGGCTCATGCCTGTAATCCCAGCACTTTGGGAGGCCGAGGTGGGCGGATCATGAGGTCAAGAGATAGAGACCATCCTGGCTGACATGGTGAAACTCCATCCCCACTAAAAACACAAAAATTAGCTGGGCATGGTGGTGGGCACCTATAATCCCAGCAACTTGGGAGGCCCAGGCAGGAGTATCGCTTGAACCCGGGCAGGGGTGGGGGCAGAGGTTGCAGTGAGCCAAGATCACACTACTGCACTCCAGCCTGGCAACAGAGTGAGACTCCATCTCAAAAAAAAAAAAAAAAGCTAAAAAAAAAACACATGAAACTAATTTTAGTAATATAGTTTAGCCCACGATAACCAACATATTATTGCTTTAACATATAATCTATGTAAAAATCTATTAACAAGATATTTTCCATTCTTTTGTTTGTTCTTTTGTTTGGTCTTCAAATTCCCGTCTCAAATGTGGAGACTCAATAGCCATGAGTGGTCACCCGCTCCGTGGCTGGCAGCCTGGCCAGGCAGGTACTGTGGATCCACATCCCTCTCCGTACGAATGCCGGCCTGTGCCTGGGGCCTCAGGGATGTCTCAATTCCCTTTTCTTGTCCAGACCTTCAGGTACAGAAGGCCAAGGCCAGTCGGAACACTTGGGGCTAAGACCCTTCTGTTTCTCTAACTGCTGCAGTGTGCTACACCCTCCGCCCTGGCCTTGCTCAGCTCTGGCAGGGTTCTATCTGCCCCTGGCCCTCTGGGTGTGGGTGTAGGTGTGCATGTGGGGTTTAAAATTTTTTTTTATTTTTTATTTTTATTTATTTATTTCTTTATTTTACCTCACATATGATTGCATCTGTGAGTTTTCATCTTGTGAAAGAGGCTACTGCTGTGAATCTGACCTCAGGCAAAAGCTTTATTTCCTGTCATCTTCCCCTTAAAAGAGTTGGTGGTAATGAATTAGCCTGAGAAAACCAGCCAGGAGACAGTGTGTTTTTTTCCCTCTGCAAATGCAGATGAGGGGGAATAAAATGATCCTACTCTTGTGCCGGGAGACCAACTTACCTGGCTTGCCTGGGACTGTTAGATTTGGTGCTGAAAGTCTCACAGCTGGGAAACTTTCAGTCCCAGGCAAACTGGGGTGGTTGGTCACTCCACTGTGTACCCAGTGAGGGGCTATCTGCCCCAGAAGTAGGGGCAGCATATGTTTGTTCCTGTGTAATAAAGGAAAAGGGGTGCCAGACGGGTTTGTCTGCTGACTCAAGGGAGTTGGAGAGGACAAAGCTGAGGCTTATCCCTTTTGTTTGGCATCTGGGGAAACTGAGGCCTACAGAGGGGGCAGGACTTGCTGAGGGTTGTCAAGGCCACAGCTGAATTCCTTTGGACACCCTGCCTGCCTCCCTTCCAATACCCAGAGCGGTCTGCTGGTGGGGAAGAGGTGGTGGTGTGCAGACAGAGCACCCCAGTCTGAGTATCCTTAAGGAGAAAGATGACAGTCGATGGTAAGGTCAAACGGTCTAGAATTGGGAACAGGGACAGTGATTTGGCCCCAAACGCTGGGGCATCAGAGCCAAGGGACTCCTGCCCAGTGGGAGATCTCTGTGAGTGTGCATTGGGAGAGCCCATTACCTCCCAAAATGGCTCAGTTAGGATGTGCAGGGTCACCCAGGAGGGCTTGTCAATGGGGTCTGTCCTCTGCCTCTTCTGCTAATGTTGTAGGCTCAGTTGGGGACGTTTGTGGTGTCCCCTGGGCTGCAGCAGAGAGAAGCTGGTAGCGTCTCAAGCTCCACCCAGGAGCCCTGCATCTGGTGTGCTGGGCCAAGTGTGCTGCAGAGGGAGCTGGCTAGTAGCTCCCTGGGACTGTTCTGAAGGACCTGTCTTCTCCCTCTACCTAAGTGGGGATGGAAGGGTGGGTAGCCGAGAGTTCTGCCTTCCACGCTGCTCCTTCACCTCTCCTTGAGACAGTGCTTGCAGAGCCAGCAGAGATCTGCAGCTCTGGGAAGTGACCTCACCTTGGGGAATACCAGTTGTGTCTGCATGACGTCCATTGCTTCATTTTTAACCAAACCAAAACAAAACAAAAAACAAACAAAAATAAGAAAAGCAAAACTCTAGTTTGGGTTTTATTCCTTTTTCTCCTAGGGCCGAAGCAATTACACTGGTGATTTGGTTTCTTTTGAATCATTTAACCATATTTCACAGTTTTGTCTTTTCACAGTCTCCTTTCGACTCTTCGATTAAGCTGCAGCTATCTGCGTTCTGCCTTGGCAATGACAGCCACCCTTCTATGAAGCATCTGCTGTGGAACAGGCACATGCCGATGCTTCCTTTCAGGACTTCCCACCACAGTTTTGCCCCATAGGTATTAAAAACCAGATTTGACAGATGAGAGAAAGAGATTTGAGTTTTAAACTCTGATGATCCAGGTACTTAACTTTAATGTTATTTTCACTCTTTCTATTTTATCCACCTTTTCCTTCCTTTCCTTTTTTCTTTTAGTTCGCCCTATCTTCTTATTCACTTGAGGATGTTCTTCTGTTGAACTTCATCCTCTTGGCTGAGGAATCCTTTGGAGGAACACTGAGTCAATGCGGACAGGCTCACCCCAACAAGGCAGCAGGAGGAAGCGAGATCCTGTGGCGAGTCCCTTTTCCCTGCGCTGCCTCCAAGGTCTCAGGCAGGAGGAAGGGAGATCCTACGGCGAGCCCCTCTTTTCCATGCGCTGCCTCGGAGGTCCCTCCGATGTGCACCTCCCTCCAAGCTACAGCCTCAGGGAGCCTCAGCCTCTGCTTACCACATTTCAAGGTAGGACCAGGCTGCATCAGCTTCTAGGACTTGGCATGGCTGCTACTTCAGCCCGGAGTTCCTTCCCCACCAGCTCTGCCTGGCAAGCAGTGACTTGCCTCTCTAGATGGCTAGAGCAGCGTTTCTACAAATTCTCCCTGGCCTACTCTCCACCTCCCTCCTCCTCTTAAACTCCTAACAAGAGCACCAGGGGCATGTTGTGGCCATTGTTTGCCCTATGTTTGTTCCCCGCACTGGACTGGGGTCTTCCAGGGGTCAAGTTATCACCTCTGCCCCGTGGGAGATCTCTGTGGGTGTGCGTTGAGAGAGCTCATTACCTCCCAAAATGGCTCAGTTAGGATGTGCAGGGTCACCCAGGAGGGCTTTCTTTTCATCCTTGACCTATTTTTTCATCCAGGCCTATCTTTTCATCCTTGACCTGATATTCATCAGGGTCTTAATGCTGCATGAATAAATAACTTGACTAAATAGTACCAGCCAACCCAAATCAAGTCAGGATATGGTTTGCCTTGCAAGATGTGTTGGCTTGCTGTGGATTGAGAGACTTGGGTCCATGCAAACCACCACTATTAACCAATTCCAGGACTTCGAGAAGGCACCTGGGCTCTCCAGGTGGATGCAGGCTACCTTCAGGGAGATGACTGGGGTAAAGGAGTGGAAGAGAGGTTTGCCGTTCACTGCAAACTTTTGTATTTGTGCATGTACATACTTCAGAAAAAAAAACAAACAATATTTTTAAAAAAGAAATAATGAGATGGGAATTTAGTGGAAGGGGTACTGAGTGAGAACTGAGACGATTTGTGGAAATAGAAGCATGATATTCTTATACTCCTGATTTTGTGGACTGGTATTTGCAGCTGCTTTGGTGACCCCAGGGCCAAAGGGCCTTGTCAGGACAGATAGTGGGAGCTGTAGGCAGGGGGCTTAACACAGTGTGAGGAAGAGGAAAAGATGCAGATGTTTATGAACTAATTTATGTGTCAGAGCTTATATTATGCTACCAATATTATTATATAAATTTATGATGAATGCTAATCCTTGTGAAAATCCTGCATTAGTTTTAACTATTAGTTTCCTATTGTTGCTGTAACCAATTACCACAAACTCAGTGCTTAAAGCAAGACAAATGTATTATCTTAGAGTATTAAGAAGTCCTAAAATCAAGGTGCGGGTTCTTTGTGGAGGCTTTAGGGGAGAATCTGTTGTCTTGCCTTTTCAAATTTCTAGAGGCTCCCTGCATTCCTTGGCTGGTGGCCCCATCCTCATTCTTCAAAGCCAGCAATGTAGCATCTTCCAGTCTCGGAATTCTGCCTTCTCTGCCTCCCTCCATAGGGATACTTTTGATTATATTGAACCCAGCTGGGTAATCCAGGATACTTTCCCTTCTCAAGATCCTTACAGAGACCTCTGTAAAGTCTCTTTTGCCACCATATAACTTAACATGTTCACAGGTCCTGGGGATTAGGACATGGATGTCTTTGGGGATCTGTCTTAGTCTGTTTTCTGTTGCTTACAATAGAGTACTGGAAACTGGGTAATTTATAAGAAAATACATTTCTTACAGTTATGGAGGCTGGGAGTCTAAGGTCAAGAGACTGCATCTGGTGAGGGCCTTCTTGCTGGTGAGGACTCTTCTTGCTGGTGAGGCAGCTCAGGGCATCACACGGAGATGGGGCTGAGTATGCTCATGTGCCAGCTGAGATCTCTCTTCCTATAAAGCCACCAGTTCCACTCCCATAATATCCCATGAATCCATTAACCCATTAATCTGTGAATGGATGAATCCATTAATGAGGGCACAGCCCTCATCACCTAATCACTTCTTAAATGTCCCGCCTTCAATATTACCATACTGGGGATTAAATTCCAACATGAGTTTTGGAGAGGACAAATATTCAAACTATAGCAAGGGTCATTATTCAGCCGACAACAATGACTATCTCCACTCCACAGTACCTGGAGCTTGGGGGTTCCTCAAGGTTAAAGTACCTCACCCAAGCCATGCAGCTAGGCCGCTAGGGCTGAGCAGGTTCTCCTTCAACCATGACGACTTTCCTATGGTCCCAGCTATCCGAGTTGGATAGGGTCCCTTGGCTCCCTTACTGAGCTTCCTATGCATGCTGGAGGTGTGCAAGCAGAGGCAGGGGCCCACCTGGTGTAGGAGGATGCAAACATGGTAGGCAAAGTGGACATTAGGAGTGTAGACTAGAGCACCCTACAGATACGAGGCACTCATTTGCCAGCTGCTGGGAGGATTGGAGCCAATGGTTCTCTGTGAGTCCCTCTCCAGAACTTACCCTCTGTAAGAGAGTGGCTTTGCCTCAAGTTGTACCTCCTCCTGGGGGATAGCCCACATCTAAAGGCTCTCTAAGGGGCCACCCCAGCTCCAGAACTCCATGCAGAATTTGGCCAAGGCCTTTGTTGTGGCTGCATCGCTACTGAACATTTCCCTTCACAAGTCGTCCTCCCTCATGCCCCCATAGGAATTCTTCATGACTCCCAGGAGCACCATCAGTAACCCCCCTGCATCCACATCTCTGTCTCAGAGTTGTTCTCCCTGGAGACCTGATTTAGGGCAGCGGAGAAGAGAGGCAGGCTGGACTTCCATGAAGGTTTCTCTAGGCTCTGACCTTCCATGGGAAGGTGACGTGGTAAGAGCAGCTAGTCCAAGGCTGGAACATTCCCTTTCTTATCCATCTCTGTGGCTTGTGGGAGGACTGAGTAGCTGGAAGACAGAGCCAAAGCCAACATCACCACAAGGGCTGCAAAGCTGGGCATGATCTGGTCCCATTGTCTCTCGGATTGGCCTCATTTCCTGCTTCTGGTTAAGCTTCACTGAGCTCTTTGCCATTTCTCAAACCTACCAGATGTTTTTCTGCCATGTGTGCATGCTGTTCCTTCTGCCTAGAATGCACGTCCTCCAGATAGCTGAGTAGCTCACTCTTTCATCTGCTTGAAGTCTGCTTAAACACCACCTTCTCAGGGAGGTCTTCCCTGACCACCGTATCTATACCGGCACCCCCACCTCTCCTAACACCCTAACACCCCCTTGTTTTTATTTTTTCATGTAGTTTTTATCCCTTCATCATATACTATTATACTCACTATCACACACAATGTAATATACTACGATCACTTTATGACATACATTCTTACCCATAATACATATTTATTTCATCTACTTGTTTATTTTGTTTTTGTGTCTGATTTACTCATGACTGTATCTCTGTTGCCTGGAATTGTGCTTGGCACATGGAAGGGGCTCGGGAAATGTTTGTGGAATGAATGAAAGTTTGGGGGTTGTATTAAGTCTTGGAAGTGATACCAGGGGTCCTTGGGCCCTTGGACTGAACACTGTTCTGAGATGATAAAGAGTAGCATGAAATGGTGATGTGATGCCTTCCTGTTTTGGGGAGCCTGGTTTCCCGTCTCTGTCACCACCATGCTCCCCACCCCAGGTCACAACCACATGGTGCCTGCGCACTGTGAGAGGGCCATAAATTCTTTTTTTCTTTTTTCTTTTTTGAGACAGAGTTTTACTCTGGCACCCAGGCTGGAGTGCAGTGGTGTGATCTCGGCTCACTGTAACCCCCGCCTCCCGGGCCAACGGATTCTCCTGCCTCAGCCTCCCGAGTGGCTGAGATCACAGGCGTGTGCCACCACACCCAGCTAATTTTTGTATTTTTGGTGGAGATGGGGTTTTACCACGTTGGCCAGGCTGGTCTTGAACTCCTGACCTCAAGTGTTCTGCTGGCCTCGGTCTCTAAAAAAGCTGAGATTACAGGCATGAGCCATTGTGCCCAGCCAAATTCTTGAATAAATGAGGGAGAGAAAACTGGGCCAGCCATCCCCATTTATCAGGTGAGGAATCCAGGTTTTAGGGAGAGAGGTACCTTGATTCCTATGGGAATAGCTCAGACTGCAGCCTGAGGCAGCCAGATGAGCACATCAGTCTTTTTTTTTTTTTTTGAGACGGAGTCTCGCTCTGTCGCCCAGGCTGGAGTGCAGTGGCGGGATCTCAGCTCACTGCAAGCTCCGCCTCCCAGGTTTACGCCATTCTCCTGCCTCAGCCTCCCGTGTAGCTGGGACTACAAGCGCCCGCCAACTCGCCCGGCTAGTTTTTTGTATTATTTTTTAGTAGAGACGGGGTTTCGCCGTGTTCGCCAGGATGGTCTCGATCTCCTGACCTCGTGATCCACCCGTCTCGGCCTCCCAAAGTGCTGGGATTACAGGCTTGAGCCACCGCGCCCGGCGAGCACATCAGTCTTGAGTGAGGCAGCTCAGCCCGGGCAGGCTGGGAGGAGGGCCTAGACCTGCTGTACCACAGGCCAATGCCCTTGAGGGGTCTCTAGTCCATGGGGAAATAGTGCATAGAATGCAGTGTCCTGGCTTTGCAGGATGTCCCCAGCTGATGATTCCTTCGGGATTTTAGGGACCAGTGTTCCCACCTGGGCTACCTTGTCCCCAGGAGGGCCATCGAGACAGGAGTGTGTGTAGGGGGTAGAGGTAGGGTCCCCCTAATTCGAATATGGCCAAGGCCTTACAGAAATCACACATCTGCCCAAGAAGAGGTGACACAGCCCACTCAAAACCTCAGACTTATTTATCTTTGTCTGAAATTAGATACACTCCAGTGGGAAACAATGAGGTTGACCAGAAAGCTGGTTCATGTCCCATTCATCCAGCCTTCCTCGTTGGACAGTCCCCAACACATACAATTCTTCCCGGAGAGGGATTCCGTGAATAAAACATCCCTGTATCATCGTATAAGAATGCCACAGAAGCCATAACCCTGCCAGGGTGGGCAGAGAATGCAAGAAAAGAGACATTCAAATAAAATGGAAATGGCAGCCTGCAGGAGTTAAGTCTTTTCCCATTTTTCTAACCCAGTGACTAGCTAAGTGTTCTAGATAAGGCAACCTCTTTTCTGTTCCACGTTTGTATGCAGGAAAGGAGGCTGAAGGTAGGCGCTCCTCTCTGGGGACCCCCAAGGCCTGCCCCCTAACACAGCCCCTGAGCTGTGGAGTTCCAAGCTGAATCAGTGCTGTCAACCCACGTGAACCTGGGTAGAGTCCAGTGGAGCTGGGTGAGGCCTGCTGGCCAGAATCCCAAGTATTATCATTGCTGTGCCTGGATCCTTGAGGAGAATACAGGCCAAACTCGGCTGAAGCATCACTCTTTGGGGAACTTGAGAAACTTTGGCCTTTTTCCTTGATGAGGCCTCAAGACCTTAGTTCAGCACTGAATAAAGCACATTAGGACATTGGATTTGATGGAGTTTGGCAGCACGATCCTGCTGGGCTTCCCGAGAGCTCAGGGCCCAGGCGGTGCAGTCAGGACAAACATCCCCCCTACCTTAATTGGGTCTTCACAGGCAGGGGCCACGGACCAAGGTCTTATCTTCATTCTGGAGGTTTCTGAACATGAGAAGAGCCATCTGCCAAACAGACCCAGCCCTGGTCTGGCTTGGAGGCTGCAAGCCACCGTGTTCCGTATGCCCCTGGGCAAGTCTCCTCCCCAGTCTCTCCATGTGTGAAACAAGGGATACGGACTCTCAAAGAGTTGTTGGGGTAATTTTTAAAAAATCTCAACTACTGTCTTCCTTGCTGTCCGCCTCTCCCCCGCTCTCACCCCCGGATCAAACGTGGTGAGTATGTGCTTCTTCCCTCCCGGGGAAAGATGGAACAGTGAAGAGCAGCGAAGGAGCTTGCCCGGCTTCTGATTTTCAAAAACAGGTGCTTTCCTGTGAACAGATTCAAGAGAGATGCGACTGGCTGTGTTCTACAGACTGTGATCCTGAATCTTGCATCTTCATCAGCTCCTGGGATCAAATGCTATAAAACACCAGTAGAGACCCAATTCTATCAGCTCTCAGCTATGTGACCTTGGACCGGTCACTTCACATCTTTGTGTCTCCGTCTCCTGCATGATAAGATGAGGGTGGTGGCTGTGCCCGACCTTGTGGAATGACACGAGGACCCAATCAGCAAATTCACGACAAGTGTGCCTGGCTCAGATAAACACTGGGTGGATGTTTGCTATCACTATCATCAGGAGCATTATTGTATTACTGAAGTCACTGGTTTTTAAACTTTTTCGAAGAAAATGACAGAGCCTTTTCTTCAAGTGAAATTGGATGCAAATGCCCATGGCATGATTGGAATAGAGCAGAGCTCTTGGATGGAAATGGGGAGGAGGAGGTGCGTGAATCACCCTTTCAGAATAAAGTCCCTCAGTGCCCCCTCATGATAGCCCCACGGGGGCTTCAAGGAACACTATTAGAAAATCTCTTCCACGGTTACAAATAAAAAATGCCAGCAGGCTGCTAATAAATGCCTGTTCCTTTTCATAGAGACCCACCTCGTCATTCTGACATATTATACTATGGCCACAACTGCAGGGATCATTGTTCCAGGGGATGCTTGGGAGGTAGAATCCGAGATGGAGATGAAGTTTGGTGGGGGTGCCACTAGGATCAGCACTGAGTGACAGAGACATTGGGCTGTGATGAGGCCCAACAGAGACCCCAGTCCCCCACCGTGGGGAGCTCTGCAGATGGATGGCCTGTCAGAGCGTCAGAGCTGCCCCAGATGGGGCAAGAGGGCTGGGCCTTTAGACCCAGGTTTCTCTGTCATTGGATGCAGGCTGTCCTGGAAGGAGGGAGGCCTGGGGCAAGGGAACTCTCCCACAAAAAGGCAGACAGCTGACGCTTGTCTGCTGCAGGCTCTCTCAGCCTCTGGGAACAAGTCCTTGCTCCCTGAAGGGGCTCTGGGAAGCACATCCCTGCATGCACCTGCTGAGCCTTGGGGACACAGCGGTGAATGACACAGACCCTGTCCTTGCCTGCTTGTTGCTTACAGTTAGGATGGGAAGATGGGCATTCAGCCACGCAGATTAACTCGCGTGTAATTGCAGGGGTGGCTAGTGCTGTGGGGGGCCAGAAGTGGATGCTGTAAGAGAGAATAAAAGGATGGCCTCTGAGGGGAGGAGACATGTAGGCTGAGAGCTGAGACAGCTCCATGCTGAAGTCCCAAGGGGCGAAAGGCTCAGGAGAGCTCGCAGACAGAGGAGGCCAGCGTTGAGACCAGAAGCCTTGCAGGCCACATGGCACGAGTTGGGATTATTCTATGCACAATGGAAACACGGCTGCCTTCTCCATTGGTCTCAGTAGGCACCATGCCCGTGGCCCATGGAAATGTTTGAAATGCATTTTTTTTTTTTTTTTTTTGAGACAGGGTCTTACTCTGTCACCCAGGCTTCAATGTAGTGGTGTGATCATAGCTCACTGCAGCCTCTATCTCCCGGGCTCAAGCAATCCTCCCACCGCAGCCTCCCAAGTAACTGGAACTCCCAGCATGCACCACCATGCCTGGCTAATTTTTTGTTTTTTATAGAGACAGGGTCCTGCCATGTTGCCCAGGCTAGTCTTGAATTCTGGGACTCAAGCATTCTTTGCCTTTCGACCTCACAAAGTGTTAGGGCTACAGGCATGAGCCACTGCATCAGGCCCAACTGTAAATTTTTTTTAATAAAAGGAAAAATATGCCAGCCTGGCGAACATGCAAAACCCCTCCTGTACTAAAAATACAAAAATTAGCTAGGTGTGGTGGCGCATGCCTGTAATCCAAGCTACTCAGGAGGCTGAGGCAGGAGAATCACTTGAACTGGGAGGTGGAGGTTGCAGCGAGCCAAAATCTTGCCATTGCCCTCCAGCCTGGGCAACAGAGCAAGACTCCGTCTCAAAAAAAAAAAAGAAAAATATAAATGTAATGATGCATATATACTACTAATAAATCCAGCCCAGATTATATTCATCTTTATACCAACACAGTTGTAAAATATAATTTTTATTTTATTTTTTTCTGGAGGAAGCGGCCCACAAAAGTCATAATGCAGCCCAGAACGGGAAGCCCACGACGTCCTCTCAGTGGGCTGGTAAATACTGCCCAGCTGTGGCAGTTGCTGGCGGGCCCTACCCTGTGTCACCCCATCTCCTCTGACTAGGCTGTGGCTGGGGCAAATCCATCCTGCCAATGCCTGGGCTTCCCACACAAGCACTCACTGTATCTCAGTGTTTCTGTCACAGAACTTTCTGGAAAGCTGAGGGAGTTTTCACAGCCTTCAAGCAGGGACAGCGGGGAAGCGTGGCGTTATTGCCCTGAGGACCTCACCTGAGGTGAATGGGAGCATTGGGGACCATGTCCTGGCCTCCCGTCCTCTGAGGGACAATCTGTGGTATGTTCTGCGTGGTTCTTTGAGGGTCCCCAGTGTACCTGGTGCAAGTCGCTCACAGCAGAGACCAGAGTGATGGTCACCTCACTGGTTTCTTCCCCTCCTGTCTCACGCTCCTCCTGCCTTCCTGCTCCTGGGATCACTTCCTAAATCATTCTCCCGCTTCAAGGCCCAACATCTTGTCTCCAGGCTCTGACTTCAGGGAATTCAAACCAAGACACCCCTTCATGGTTGGTTGTGGCCCAGGGCATCAGGAGACAGCGACCTGTGGAGTCTCTCCACAGCTAGATGGGGCTGTCAGTTTGGTATCTTATACAGAAAAAGCCTCGGCTGAGAAGGCGGCGGCCAGCTGAGGTGCGAAGTTCACCCTTTCCATCCATCTTATCGTACATTCATCTGCACACATGGAGGGGTGCCAGCCCTGTGCTGAGCGCAGGGGAAGTACAGAGGCCTTGGCCTTCCCAGGGATGGACAAAACCCCTGCAGCCAGGGTATTCACTGTGCCACTGGAAGGAGCCTCTCCTCCCCGCTGCAGTGCTGGCATGAGGTGGGGACGGGAGGGAGAGAGCACAGGAAAGTCTTCTGGGGACACCCCAACCCCTCTCAGTGGAAAGAACTGACCCCACAGGGAGCTGAGCAGAATCCCGGGCTGGCACCCCGAGGTGCTGAGGAAGCCTTCCTGTGTGTAAATCCCGTAAACACTCAATTTTCCTGGTCCTCTTGGCCAGGTGGTGGACAGCTTTCCAGATCTTACAGCTCTAGGATGCATATTTTTTTCAGAAAAGCAAACAAGTGAATGCAGAGTTCAGCCCTGCCCATTCCCTGGAGAGGGCCCCTGGCTGGCAGGGTGGGCAGAAGCTCTTCAAATTCAGGGAGAAACCTCTAGTCACCAGTGGGAACCCAGCCATGTGTGGGAACAGAGGATATAGATGTGCCACTCCCCCACCCCTAGCCCCTGCCTCAAAGAGCTCCCAGCAGGAGAGGGAAACAGACGCAGAACCAGACTCACTGCGGTTCCAGTGGTGATGGTTGATGTTCACAGGACCTCAACCAGACTCACTGGAGTTCCAATGGTGATGGCCAGTGTTTACAAGAGCTCAGCACGTGCCTGTCCTTGTGCTGTTTTCTGCCATTTAATCTACAGAATGACCTCACGAGAGTGGCTGTTCTGAATTTTCTCAGTTCTAACACATCTTTCACTGGGAGACCCAACCCTGCTTTAATAACAATAATTTAAGGAAAGAAAGAAAGAAAGAAAGATGCCCTAATTAAATGTGTGCCTTGAATCAAGATGTGGCCAAATTTCTATAAAAATGTGAGTATTGAATTTGGGGGAATATCATCCCCGTTTTGCAGGTGGGGAAATGGACCAATGTCCCAACCCTTGCTCCCTAGTCTAGTAGCTGCCTCAGTTGTGCCATCTCAACAGTGCCAGGTGGGGCCAATGGAGATGCATGACAAGCCTGGCACGACCCTGAGGCGGGTGCCCTGGAGATGCAGGGGGTTGGTTGGATAAACGTTCTTGAAGCAACCGCCAGACAGGCCCTTGAAGGACTGGCAGAGGCCATGTGGGGTGTGGGGCGCATTCAAGAGGGGAGAGTTCTGGAAAGAGTGAGAATAAAACAAAGCAGGGATGAAACAGGTGCAGGCTGCCTGGGACCCTTGGAGATAAGGCCCTGAGAAGAGCGATGGTGCTGCTTCCGCCCAGCTCACCTGCCCCCACTCCCGTGTTATCTCCGACCGACCCTCCCTCTCTGGGCTTAGTCTCCCACCCTGTGGCCCAGAGTGTCCCGAGGGGCCTCTATCTTCCCGCAGGGTCCTCAGACCCACTAAGCTCCTGTTTACACTTCTGATCATGTGGTATGTATAGTGTGTGTGTCTGTGTGATGTGTATGGTGTATGTGTGTATGTCTGTGCAGTATGTATGTGCGTGTCTGTGTGAGTCTGTGTCCATGAATATCTATGAGGTGTGTGTGTCTGTGTGATGTGTATGGTGTATGTGTGTATGTCTGTGCAGTAAGTATGTGTGTGTCGGTGTGTGAGTCTGTGTCCATGAATACCTATGGGGTGTGTGTGTCTGTGTGATGTGTATGATGTATGGTGTATGTGTATACTGTGTGGTATGTATGGTGTGTGTGTCTATGTGGCGTGTATGGCATATGTGTCTATATCTGTTTGGGGTGTGTGTGTTTGTGTGTGTGTGAGTCTGCGTGTGGTCACAACTGGTGTCTTATACCCCCAAGCATTCTGGGTTAGACCAGAAATCATATGGCCACCTTCCTCATGCCTCGATGCTTTCAGCCTGCCTGAAGCTGAAGCCTAGAAGAGCTGACATTTCCAGAATGCCCAACTCCTGCTTTCAGTCTCTCCCCATCAACCACACACACACACAACCACACACACACAACCACATACAACCACATACACACAACCACACACAACCACATACACACAACCACACACAACCACACACATACACAACCACACACACAACCGCACACAACCGCATACACACAACCACACATACACACACAACCACACAACCACACAAACCACACACACCACACAACCACACACACAACCACACACACAACCCCACACACAAACCACACACACAACCACATCACAACCACACCACAACCACACACACACAACTCCACACACAACCACATACACACACAACCACACATACACACAACCACACACAACCACACACAACCACACGACCGCACACACAACCCCACACACAACCCCACACCACAACCACACCACAACCACACACAACCACACACAACCACACACACACAACCACATACACACACAGAACCACACACACAACCACACACATACACCTGCAGACATGCATGGACACACAGAGACACACACAGCATACATACCACACAGACATACATTTCACACAGACACACACACCCCATAGCTATGCATGCACACAGACTCACATACGGACACACACATACATACCACACATACACACACATACACTATACACATCACACAGACACACACACCCATAGATATGCATGCACATAGACTCACAGATACACACACATACCACACAGACACACACACACCATACACATCACACGGACACACACCCATAGATATGCATGCACACAGACTCACACACAGGTACACACACAGATACATGCCACATAAACACACACACTATATATACCACATGGACACACACCACACACACATGCACACAACGAACACACACACACACCATAGACATACATGGACTCATACACAGACTGATACAGACCACACACCACACAGACACATGCGCATACAGACACACACACAGACTCACATACACAACCCATAGACATGCATTGACAACACACACACACCACACAGATACACACACACACCATATACACCACACAGACACACACATATAGACACACATACCACATGAACACACACATATGTCATATACATCACACAGACACACAGACTCACACACACAGACACACCCCAGATATACACACATATACCATACATGCCACATAGACACACACACCATACATACCACACAGACACACACATACACCATACAGATCATACGGACACACACTATACATACCACATGGACACACACACCACACACAGACACTCAGACACATGCAAGCAACAGACACACACACCATAGACAGTCATGAATACACAGACCCACACACCCCACACAGATATATACACGCACAGAGACACACCGTGTACCACACAGATACATATACACACACACACACACAGACTCACACAATCCATAGGTGTGCAGGCCCACACAGATATATACACACACAGAGACACACACACCATATACACCACACAGACACACACATACAGACATGCACACCACACAGACACAGCCATTCTCTCATACACACCCCTCCTTATTTAGCGGACCCAAGGGAGAAATAAAAATAGAGTTTACCACCAGTAAAGTCCCTCACACTTTCGGCAGTTGCGTGGCACACAGAGCCCGGGATCTGGGGAAATGGGTCCCTCCCAGGACCTGTTTGCCTTTAATATCCAGGCCACCCTTTTAAAGGGGCAGCCTGCTCTCAAGTTCCAGGCCTATACGAAGTTTTCTTCACTGTTTAAGAAGCTCTTTCAAGCTCCCTGGTATGAGGAACGCCACTTTTAAACATGTTTATCCTGAGGGACTTCTGAGAAAGTCACGTCGGTCTGCCTGGCCTCAGAGGGACGGGCGACTCGGGAGCAGCTGCCGCCTGCGAGACCCCACATTTTCCTGGTGACTTCAGCGTGGAGGAGCCAGCCCCGCCGAGAGGGCCCCCCCAGGGGAATCCCATGGGCAGGTCGCCTGGGACAGGCTTGGCTGGACTCCACTGGAAAGCCTCTGTCTGTGTTTGCGAGGCAGGTTCACCTCTGTCTAGCCCCCTGGCTGAGGACCAAGCCCCCGGGGGCCACGGGTGACCTGAACAGGCGGCCCTGGCCCTCCCGCCAACCCCAGTGGCCTGCGCCTGGCCCGGCCCCTCGCCTCCTCGAGTAAATCAGCACCGTCAGTGTGGTAGCAGCTTGATTAAAGTTCAGGGGTTTAATAGATCATTTTTAAAAATCCCAAATTACTCCCACCCCAGCCCAGCCACCTGGCCCGCTGCCCCTAGTGCGCGGCAGCGCTCGGCCGGCACCGCCAAGGCCAGGCCGGGCCGAGGTTCCTGCCTATTCCCGGAGGACGCCCGCCGCCGAGTGAGCCCAACATTCTCAGCTGCATTTAATCTGCCCTGAGACAGGCTGGCGATGAGAAAATGTAAGGGGCAAGGCACGTGAGGCGAGACGTGGAAGGAGTTGGACAGTTGGTCGGCTTTGTTCACTTGGTAACCTGGAGCGGGGCCAGCCTCGGAGGAGCTCCCTTGGCAGCAGAAGTCTGTTCCAATTAATCGTGTTTAACCATTCTAATCACACTTTAGCACATTAATCCTATTTTCAATCCAAAACACATCTGAAACAGCGGCATGTGGGCCTTTTTATGGGAACCGCAAATCAGATGTAACGGAGAGACACAGGGCCCTCGTTTGCTCTGCACTTTCACTGAACTTAAACTTAATAAAATATGGGACTGGCTTGTGGTTGGATTTACTGCACGATGCTGATGCTTTCACATATAAATAGATCCCTTAAGTGACTTAAAAACCTGTCAGAGAGCGCAGCGAAAATTTGATTATAAGGTAACCAGCGCTGTGCTTTCTCCCCCTCCTCCTAACAATGCCATTGTGGGTCTGATGGGTGGGTGGGTGAGTGGGTGGGTGGATGGGGGGCTGTCTGGCTTCCTGAGCCTCTGCTGGCGCCTGCCAGAGGTGGCAGCGATGTCCGGGGAGGCTCTGGGGTCTGGTGCTGAGCGGCCTTGTAAAGGGTTTATGGAGGTGTAATCTTGAAAACTTGATAAACCTCAAGCACCTCATCTCCGATGTTCCTGTCGAGTTTTTCAAGCAGTTTGACATGAAGGACTCCTGTGCAGCAGGCCTGCAGTTGGGGGCGGGGTTGGGGGGAGCCTTCAGAATGACTCCCCTGCAAATGGCCAGGCCCGGAGGGGGAAGAGAAGGTTGTCCAAGCTGCCATGAGCCGGGGTGACATCCGGCCCAATGCCTGTCATCGGGAGACGATTCTCAAAGAGTGGAAGGCTCTTTGAAGCTCGTGCGGCCTGCAGTCGTATTCCTTGCTGCAGTGATGCCTGGTCTATCAGCCACTTTGTTCTGCCATAATATCCACTTCATTTTATCCGAACCCCAGAGAGTGGTCTGTAGGCAGCTGCTGCAGCTATGAGAAAGAACCATTTGCATCTGAATGAAAATGCAGCTGAATTGGTGCTCTTGCACTACACCTGGGAATCACGTTGGGTGCACCGGCCTGGGAGGTAGGAGTCCTGGGTTCAAAGCCGGTCTCTGCCACTTCTCAGCTGCGTGTGCTTCAGCTAATTATTTAATTTCCCAAGTCTCAATTCTTTCATCCACAAAATGGGGATGCCAAGGATACCTTCCTCGTGAATTTGTGTGTGTATGTGTGTGTATTAAGTCAGATAATCAGCGCAATGCCTGGTACACAGTAAACACTATAAACATGTTAGCTACCAGCTTGCTCAAAAAAAATCAAGGACAAAATGTTTAGGTTTCCTCATCTATTGCATAGAGAACTGATTCTTGACACACAGGGTTAGTGAGCAGATTAAGTAAGGTGCCATCAGAAAAAGTATGTGCTCAGTGAATATTTGTTCTTAGAAGGACCTTATCTTTAGTACTTTGTGTTAAGAGAGGTGAATAATAAAATTGTGTAGAAATTTTAAAGTTTTCAGAAGAAAGAGAGGGGGTAATCAGATCGAATATCTACACTAATATAGTTAATTGTATTTGAGTATAAAATTTGGCATTGAATTTCTGGAAAAGGGAAGAAGGGGAAATAAAAAAGAAGTCAGTTATCCTCACTCTTTATTTATTCAGTAGTCAATTTAGCCAGCACTCACGTAGGGCCTACTATGTGCCAGAAACTGCTTTGCCAAGGATACAGAGAAAGATGATTGATCCTTCAGGTCCAGCTTTCTGTATGAATTAAACCATCAGCTTAGTCTACCATGTTGGCTCTAGAATGATTTTATAAGGAGCATAACAACATCCCTAGAAGCAGCTCCTTACAGGGACCCTTGATAATTCTGGAGAATTTCATCCAGAAGTCAGACAAGGCCTTGTTGCAAGGACATTCCTTTAAAATGAATTTGCAAATATGCAGCTCTGGGCTCCTTTCTGTCTGAAACAGTACAGATTTCAGAAGTGCCATGGAGAGAAATACACGCAGAAACAGAAAACGCAATGCCTAAGTGAATCTTAATTTGGACCTGGGGTGGGAGTGATCAATTCGTGCTAGATGAAATATGCAACGGTTCATAATGTAGTAGGAAATGTGAAAAAAAGATGTTGCAAAGAACTTGGATAGGAACCAGGATTAGAGTCTGATGTTTGGCTTTCTAAGTAAACACGTCTAGCTTTTTATTTTACAAATAACAATCTGGAAAGATGCATTAGGGAATCCAAATGCAAAATAGAAATGAGTTTATCCAGGTAAGTAAGGTTTTATTAAACAATTTAATTCATTCCAGTTCCTTTGGAAGAAACTGTGGGTTATGGTTAATGTTCTGAGCCAGACAGAAAGTATATTCATGAAGCCACCTGCATTTAATATACAACTGTCAGAAAGCTGCTCACCAGCCCTTTCCCAGAGAGAAACAAGCTGAAGTAGGTTTTATTTTGGTAAATGCAACAACAGAAATGGCCAATGGATATTCAAGGCAAGGACAATCTCAAACCGGAATGTTAGCAGCTGAGAACATGAACAGGGTTTCGAAGTACCAAGGACCTCTTATGGTTCTAGCCACTTCTAAATGCAGCGTGCTGGAAAGAAACTTTTCAAATGTGATATGGGAAAAGGAAAACAAAAAATGGAATTAAAACACAGGTCCCTGCAGATACTGTTAAAAAATAAATCAACTTATGAAATAAGTCTGTAGCAGTCATACTCAAACCAGGAAATTCTCAGAACAAGTATAATCATTTTACGAGCGTGTAAAAAAATCCTCTGTTCCTATAATGTTCTTTATTGGGAAAGCTAGACACGTTTGCATTGGGGGTTTTGCTGTCTGCCCGGTATCCCTGGTATTCATGGTTTCAGAATAGGCATTTCTCAAGTCCTTTGGCAAAAGAATAATCATTGCTTTTTACATGAAGGGATTTAACAGGCATCTGGTAAAAAGTAATAAAATTATCCATGATTACAAGTACACGCAAAAGCTTCGTCATGCAACAAGTTCTGCATGTTGGCGCTGTTACAGGCTCAGCATTACTGCCTTGAACCTCTGTCTGCTCCTCCTGTGTTTTCTGTAAGTCACTGAATGACTCGTCCCTTTAGTCTTTCCTATTTTTAAATGTTATCTTTTCCTAGGCTTTCAACAGAGGTCACATCGATCACAGAATAGGTACTTAGTACATAGGCGGAGGAGTTGGTAAAATGTAATCCCAAAGAATGTAAAATGCTACTGCTGGTTTAAAAAACAGTATGGTGGTTCATTGAAAAATTAAACATAGAACTACCATGTGATCCAGCAATTCCACTTTTGGATACATACCCAAATGCGTCGAAAGCAGGGATTCAAACTGGCATATGTCACCAATATTCATAGCAGCATTATTCAGAATAGCCAAAAGGTGTAACCACACAAACGAATACTATTCAGCCTGAAAAAGGAAGGAAATTTCAGCTAGGCGTGGTGGCTCACGTCTGTAATCCCAGCACTTTGGAGGCCGAGGCAGGCAGATCACTTGAGGTCAGGAGTCCGAGACCAGCCTGGCCAATGTGGCGGAACCCCATCTGTACAAAAAATACCAAAATTAGTCAGGCGTGGTGGTGGGTGCCTGTAATCCCAGCTACTTGGGAGGCTGAGGCAGGAGAATCAGTTGAACCCAGGAGGCAGAGGTTGTAGTGAACTGAGGTTGTACCATTGCACTCCAGCCTGGGCAATAAGAGCAAAACCCTGTCTCAAAAAAAAAAAAAAAAAAAGGAAATTTTGACACGTGCTACAACATGGATGGACCTTGAAGACATTATCCTAAGTGAAATAAGGCAAAAGATTAAACACTGCATGATTCCACTTATATACAGTATGTAGAGTAGTCAATATCATAGAGACAGAAAGTAAAATGGTGGTTGCCCAGGGTTGGGAATAAAGAAAAATAGGGAGTGATTGTTTTAGTGGGTATAGAATTTTGGTTTGGGATGGAGAAGGATGGTGGTGACGGTTGCACAACCATGTGAATGCACTTGATGCCACTGAATGGCACACTTCACAACGGTTAAAACGGTAAGTGTTAATTTATGTGCATTTTACCACACCCAAGAAAGCAGCCCTGAGAAAATGAACCGTTTCTCAACAGTCTTCATAGAAGTCCCATTAGAAGGACCAAGAGGGACAGTGCACGGAGGGGACAGAACTCAGGACCATGTGATTGCAAGACAACAGCAGTATGCCCAGAGGCCCGACTCCAAGCTGGCTCCTGTGAAACGAGTCAAGACCGGGATGTCCAGACAGCACTGCTTCAGGAAGCGAAGTCGGCCAGTGGGGCCGACATAACAGCGATTGACATTTGTATGGCATTCGACAGTTTACAAAGCAATTTAATTTCCATTATTTCATCATTGCATTGGAACAAGCCTGTGGGGTTAGTAATATTGTTGCTCCCATTTTGCAGATGACACAGTAAATGAAGGCTTGTGTGCAACAGCTAAACCCCAGAGAAGGGGATTGGAAAAATGGAATGGAAAGGAATGCTGCAAGGAGGTGTTCCTTCTTGATGCCTCGGTGTCTCCAGGAGGAGAAATGAAACTTCATCACCTCTCAAGGTCTTTCTCCTCCAGGAAGTCTTCCCAGAGTGCACATTGCCCAAAGAATGTGCTGTGCTCAGGAGGGTGGGGAGGAAGTTTGTGAGCAGGAAAAACTGTAGAGGCCTGGAGGGCCTGCCATGTGCTGGCTGCTTTGCATTGTTCTCTCCGACTCTCCGTGAATGCCTCTGTGAAATGGGAATGCCAACCTTGGTAAAGATTAGATGATTCTAGTATCTCCAGGCACCAAGCTCCCACCTGTGCTCAGTACATGATGGGCAGAACATTAGAGGACATTTTAATACAGAGATCATGTTCTGAGCTTGCACTGCAGACCAGGCCCTGTGCTGAGGACTGGGAGTGTGAATGTGAAGAGGGCAGGGTTCAGGCTCTCACAGCCTGCAGGTGCTGGTCCAGAGACAGGCCTTGGGATCAGTTACCGAGTTTAAAGCTCAGGGCTGCCATGTACTAGCTCTCTGTTTCTTCATCTGCAAAACAGAGATATTGATAAAAGTTCCTCCAACACTTTGGAAATTAGGAGGATGCAATGAGGTGATGAATACAGCAAAAATAAGGACCAAATAGGGAATAACTATGATTACTTTTAAAATTATGATTATAGATGTAACAGAGGATGCTATAGTAGCACAGAGGAGAGGACCTCAAACTCAGCCTGTGAGCATTCAGGAAGGCTTCCTGGAGGAAGTAACCTTGAACTGAACTTGGAGGATAAAGAATAGTTTGGTGAAGAGATGAAAGAAGTAAACTTTGATTCAAAAGAGAAGTGGATGTAGCCCCAAAGAGTCAGGATGGAGGAAGTCACTAAACCCCCACCTCTCTCCACTTCCTCCTCCTCCAGGAAGCCTTTTAGAGCACACACTACCCAAAGAGCACGCATCCCTCAGGAGGGTGGGGTGAAGTTTGTCAGCAGTTTTTAACATGGACGGAAAGGGCAGAGATTGCTCCCCAAGAGCATCTGCATTCAGGCTGTGTGACCTGCTTGCTGGTCAGGTCCTTGCTGGTCAGGTCAGCTTGCTCCTGCCTCCTCTCGCAGGCTGCAAGTTTCCAAGGGCAGTAACTAGGCCTTCCCTTGCATGCTCTGCTAAGCCCACCACACCCCTGGGAACACAGCAAGGCAGCACAGGTACCTGTAAATCAGAAAACTGCTGGGGGGACTCTGGAGCAGATTTGTAATGGTGATAATTCTAACACAGCTTGCAGCAGAAGCGGGGACCTGCTTCAGAGGGACTTACTTTGCTAAGTGGCCATGCAGTCCCCACCCCACTGATGGATGAGACCAGGGTAAAGATGAGGCTTCTGTTATTAAGAATAGAACAGAAACCTCCTTGCCAGGTCCTTTTGCATATAGACCCCCCTCCTCTTCCCGTGTAGCCCTCACCACAGTCCTGTGCCATGAGACCTATTTCCCACTGTGCAGAGGAGCAGGGGGAGGTCAAGGTCAAGGCCAGCCAAGTGCAGGTGGGGCTGGAGGCCAGGCCTGCTTTTTCCAAAGCTCTTCCTGCCAGATGCCACTGCTGTGCTACTAGAGTGAGGAGCATAAGAGCTGACCCCAGAGTCCCAGGGGCACAGGTGGGGGCACTGGAGGAGGCAGGAAGAGGCCCATGGAAATTCCTTCCTGCCTGGAATCCCTTTCCAAGGCCAGACTGGGAGTAGGGGGAGGTGGGTAGCAGGTCCCTGTGGGAGCCTTGAGATATAACTGAAGGAGAACTGGTCACAGAGTCAGAGATATGTACAAATCTCAGAGTGCCCGCAAATAGCCAAGTGACTTTGGGTTCGATGTGACTGAGGGTCAGTTTCTTTGTTCGTAAAAATGGGCTTAATATCAGTCATCTCCTTCTAGAAGAATAAAAAAAGGGACATATGAAAATGCTTGAGAAGACTTAAGATGCCACAGATGTCACCGGGCTAGGTGCACAGTAGGTGCTCAGCAAACATTTGCCAAATGACTGTTAGATAACCAGTTAGCTGTGTAAAAGTGGCTCTTGGTGCTGCATCTACGGAATGATCAATCCACTCACAAGATCACTCCCTCACATGGATATGAACTGTACAAGGACTTAGCTAATTTGCTTCATAGATTCCTGGGAGCTGTGAGGAAAAATGGCTTTCCACTTTGAAAGAGAGGACACCGGGCAACCCGCTCGGGTCCCCTACCATGCTGTGGAAGCTTTGTCCTTTTGCTCTTCACAATAAACCTTGCTACTGCTCACTCTTTGGGTCCGTAAAAAAAAAAAAAAAAAAAAAAGGTAAGGGAGGCCACCAAGGCCCTGAAAGCTGATTGACTTGCATGAGGTCTCAGGGCTGGCAGATGGAGGGGCTGCACACCTGGCTCTGAGACAGGATGACCAGGAGGGTCAGAAAGAAGAGAACTGAAGCCTGCCTTCCCCTGCAAGGTCATAGGCCACAGAGGTCACACAGCCTGAATGAAAAGGAGGGAGGAGTCAAAGGTAACTCACACTCCAAACAGATATGTTCACCACCTGCTCTATGCTGTTAGCCCTGGGAAGGCACCTGTACTGTAATGAACTCAGTTCTAACCTGGGTTCTCAACAAGAGCTTTGGTGCTGTTCTTTTCTGGGTCCCAAATGCCTTGCCCTATGCTTGGCATGGAGATATTCCATGCATGCTTAGTGTACGAATGAAAGAATGAACACACGCCCATGTGAACTGATACGCTTTGGCTCTGTGTCTCCACCCACATCTCATGTTGTATTGTGATCCCCAGTGTTGGGGAAGGGGCCTGGTAAAAGGTGATTGGATCACGGGGGCAGATTTTCCCCTTACTGTTCTCCTGATAGTGAGTTCTCATGAGATCTGATTGTTAAAAGTGTGTAGCACCTCCCTCTTCACACACTCTCTTGCTCTACCGTGGTAAGATGTGCTTGCTTCCCCTTTGCCTTCTGCCATGATTGTAAGTTTCCTGAGGCTTCCCCGGCCATGCTTCCTGTACACCCTGCAGAACTGTGAGTCCATTAAACCTCCTTTCTTCATAAATTACCCAGCCTCAGGTAGGTCTTTCTAGCAGCATGAGAATGGACTAATACATGAGCAAATGTTCCCACCTCTGGGATGCTTTTTGTCTGGAGAGGAAGGCACGACAAACTCTCTATGCTCAGGAAAATACAGCAAAGAGCTGCCAGACCAGGGTCAGCTTCTTGCAGAGGAGCTTTGGGCTGGATGTTTTGTAGGAAGGGTGGGGAGGTCTCATTAGGTGTGAAAAGTCTGCGCAGCATTGAGCTGTAGAGATGGTGGGACCGAGATCAGAGCCAGCTTCCTGGGTGATGACCCAGACAGTTGCACAAGGTCTCTCAAGCTCAAAGGCCCTAGTGCCTGGTCTCGTGCTTTGCTACTGCCATCTTGAAGTTCTTAATAACTTTTGAACAAGGGCCTGGCAGTTTTCATTTTGCACTGGGTCCTGCAGCATGTGTCCTTGGATGAGAGGAAAGGCGTGGCAGTGGAATCTTCCTTTTTCCCTTGCAGGTACTTCTGGAGAGTCATGTGTGTGTGAAGCCTGTCTTCTCAAGCAGACACCTCCTCCCCATTAGAGCTAGGTTCATGCTCAAGGAGGCAGGGCAGGGAGTAAGGTGTAATGAGTGAGGCCGTCCTTTTAGGTGCAAAAATCAATAGAGTACCCCCAAAATCCATTAATAAACATAAATAATATTTTAATGTAATATTTTAAAATCAAACTTAATGCCGAAACTTCATGATAAGCAAAATATAAAAATTTTATACTTACAGGATCAGTTACCTAGCCATGCTGAGCCATACTGTAGCCCAAGGCAGAAAGAAAAATTTGTGTCTCTCTGTACATGTTTTTATGCAGTTTTAAATTGTTATTTTTCCCCCAGAACATTAAAACAGTTGAAAATTTTTTTGAGAGATTGAAAAGTAAGTGTATTCAAACTCACAACATTGTTTTGAGTTTAAATATTGTATTGTTATTTCAACAGAATTTAACATAGTTTTACTTTCCTGGCGTTAATAAAAGCAAACTTGTCAGTTACGTTTTTTTGTTGTTGTTGTTGTTTAGACGGCATCTCGCTCTGTTGCCCAGGCTGGAGTGCAGTGACTCGAACTCAGCTCACCACAACCTCCGCCTCCCAGGTTCAAGCGATTCTCCTGCCTCAACCTCCCCAGTAGCTGAGACTACAGGCATACACCTGTATGTCAGGCTAATTTTTATATTTTTAGTAGAGACAGGGTTTCACTATGCCAGCCAGGCTGGTCTTGAACACCTGACCTCATGATCCACACCCGCCTCGGCCTCCCAAAGTGCTGGAATTACAGGTGTGAGCCACTGCGCCCGGTCATCAGTTATGTTTTTAAAAAATCAGTTTCTTTCTTGATCTCATTTTCAGTTTCAATGGAGAGAATTGCCACGTTTGTCAATTTCTCTTGGCCAAATGACAATCTTAAAGAATTTTTAATTAATTTTAGCTAACTGTCACTGTCTTTCTTTAAAATTTTAATATTTTGTTCATCATAAATGTTTGCATTCATTTCAACTTTTAAAAAATAGTGCATACCAATTTGCAACTACAAACATATGGAACACACCTAAGTGCCTGTCAACCATGTGGCTAAAGAAAATGTAGTATATATACACCATAGAATACCACTCAGCCATAAAAAAAGAACAAAATAATGTATTTTACAGCAACATGGATGGAACAGGAGGCCATTATTCTAAGTGGAGTAACTCAGCAATGGAGAACCAAATATTGTATGTTCTCACTTCTAAGTGGGAGCTAAGCTTGAGGATGCAAAAGCATAAGAATGATATAATGGACTTTGGGGATTTCAGGGGAAGGTTGGGAAGAGGGTGAGGGATAAAATGCTACATACTGAATACAATGTACACTGCTTGGGTGATGGGTGCACTAAAATCTTAGCCATCACCACTTATCTATGTAACCAAAAACCAACTGTAGCCCCAAAACTATTGAAATAAATAAAAATTTAAAACAGTGCATTAACATATTTTCCTCAAGAATTATTGTTTAATGGGTACAGGATTTCTCTTTGGGAAGATGAAAAGTTCTAGAAATAGACAGTGGGGTGGTGGCACAGCACTGTGAATGTTCTTAATGCCACTGAGTTATACACTTAAAAATTAAAATGATTAAGTTTATATTATGCATATTTTACCACTATACATATGTGTGTGTGTATATATATATATATATATAATTTATTTTTATTCCTGAGTTTTTAATCTTTATTTCCTGAGTGTTCCTTTAAATTTCGTTTGTAAGGCAAGGGAGGGCCTCAGTCTTCTTCCCCTCTTCCCAGCCCTGACCAGGATGCAGAGGCTCCAGGAGCAAGGTGAAGACCCAGTAAGCATGTACCACTGGATTTACTGGAGATACAAAAAGAAAAAGTTTCTGAATTTGAGCTAGAAGGTGGGTAACACTTCAAGAAGAATTGAAAGGAGAGGAATTAGATTTAATCAGTGCCCAAGCTTCCAGTGAAACATAGAAAAAAAATGAAGTGTTACAAGAAGGTAGGTTCTTGTTTTCACAGAGAAGAAACAAAGCTTTTGAGGTGGGGATGATATCCAACTTCCAACAGTAACAATGAGCTAATGATAAGTGTTTATTGAGCACTTACTATGTGCCAGGAAAGTGGCTAGTGCTTTACTCGCATTCTCTCACTTAATTCTCACAACACAAAGGAAAGAGTCACATTATCTTCATTTGCACCCAAGTAAACAGAGGCACAGGGAGATTAAGAAAATTGCCTAAGATCACACCACTAGTGAGTGGTGGGGGTTAGAATCCAGGTCCCTGTGACTCAAGAATGCGTGCTCTTCACCTCCACCCTGCATTGCCTTTCACATCATGGCTGGCTATCAGTTAAACCAATTCTAAGCTGGCTACTTTCTTTCCAGCAGAATCATTGCTGCTTTCACTCTTTCCATTATTTATTCACTCATCCACCCAATAAACACACATTGGCTCTAAGCTGGGCACTATAGGGAAATATAAAGGTGATTTTCCCCAGGTCTTGACCTCAGAGAACTTGGAGTCCAATAGAAGGTAAGACGCATGAAGACATTTGATGATGCTAAAAGAAAGAAGCATTAAGGACAGAGCACTGTGCAACCCCAAATCTAGAGAGGTCATCAGGAGGGGCTTCCAGGAGGTGGTGGCCTTGCTACCCATTCTGAAAGCCTGAGCAGGCTCAGGAGTCCACGATCCCATAGCTGGGGATGTGTTGCCTGCAGATAAAAAGGATAGCATGGGATATTGGCAGGAACACTGGATCAGGAGTCCTGGGCCCTCAGTCTGCTCTCTTCTCTGCCTCTAACTCAGGTATTGGGTAATATACCGACCAGCCTGTGGGGACTCAGTGTTCTCCTCAAAAACGAAAAGCAGGCTGGACTCCACGTGACCAGCTTTCCATTCAGAAAGAGAAAGGAGAAAACATACATCAAATGTCCAACAGATGTGTCAGAGAGTAAAATATTTGGGATCTGGAGATGAAAACAACAGTACTTAATTATAAAAAGGTATGGAAAATTGCCCAGTGAGAGTGAATAAATATGCCTGAGCTGATTGCTCTGCTCTCCACCTTGGTTCAGTGTAGCTTAAATATTTGTTCAATATTTATTTTGCATAAATTCCTTTCACATATTAGGGGGTCCTTTTGATTAAAAGAATAACAAACCAAGTAACTACATTGTCAAGAGAGGTCCTTACACATTGAAGGGGCCTCATTTTACCCCCTTGTGCCTTGACGAGCCAGGGAGAGGAGTGTGTTCCATGTCAGGAGCCGCCAGCCCCTTCCTCAGGAACAGCACCTGGGCTGTGGCCGGGCCTCCTGCTTCTCTGCCACGGGGCCGACGTGGACACATGTTTGAAAAGAATTTAGGAATTCTTGTTTGAATGCTGTGTTAGTTCAGTGCTTTGAAGTCACAGCTGACCCGGACAGGCTCACTGACGTGGGTTATTGTAGGAGGACGAGGAAAAGTTCCATGCTGTCGCACCAGGCCCTCAGGGAGAGCTGGACCAACTTTTGGGAGAAAGTGGTAGCTCTGGGGTTCGAGGGCACCCCAGGTCTTCCCATCTCTACCGTGCTACCCCAGTGCTGCCTCTGAACAGATCACAGGCAGGCCCTCTGAGAGAGAGCTAGTAGGGTTGACCAATCACCATCCAACAGCCTCACAGACACACACCCCTGGTCCAATCAGCTAAGGCCGAGGTGGACCCATTGGGTGGTTCTTTGCTTATGAGGGCGGAGTGCCCATCCCTGGTCCAACTGGCTGAGGCCAGGGTAGAACCATCGGGTGGGTCTCTGAATAGGACTGAGAGTTGGCAGGTGCTTGTCAACAATCCAAGGGGAAGAGGTTTCTGGCAGTTCCTTTTCCTGGAAAGCTAGAATTGGTGAGAGAAAAGTTGGGAAAGACCATGCTTGGTTTGGAGTAAGTAGTAATAATGAGGAGGAGGAGGAGGAGGAGGAGGAGCAGGAGAGGAAAAGTTGCTAACACATTTATTAACTTAATAGGTACCAGGTGCTGGGTTTTACATGCCTTACCTTATTTGATTTACAAAACTGCTGATTCATCCATTTGCCTCCCCAAATCTTTTTACCCTCCCTGCACCCCAATTCCCCGTCCACTGACCTCCATGGATCCATGGCCAGGAACCCCTTGCCTCTGGCCTCCTGAAGGGTTCAGCTAGTGGGACGCAGCAGCAAGAGGCAGGGAGATGGGAGGGGAAGAAATGAGGCTATGCACACACTGGCGCCTGCTCTGGCCTGGGTTTCCCATCTCTCAAGGTGGCTGACTCTGTAGAGTCACCAGCCAGTTATTTGGGATTCTAGTTACCTCCCTGCTGCCTGCCCCATCCCCATTTCTTAGGGCCTGGGGTAGTTACTGCTGCCACCCGCCACTTTGTAAATAGACTCTTTGTATATAGACCCTTTGTGTATAAACTCTTAATGAATGATCCTAGAACTGTCCGATTGCAAAATTGCATCTCCTGCTGAGACCTGACTAATCTCCCACACTTATGATGCAGGTGCTACCTTTCCCTGTTTGCACAGATTAGGAAGTCAGCTCTTAGATAGTTAAGGAATTTGCCTATCACACAATTGACAGTGAGAATCCAAACCCCAGTCTGTCTGATGCCAACTCCAAGCTCTTTACCACTAAAGAGGACCCTTGCCACCTTGGCCCAGTGGAATTTCCACCCAGGCCTCTGCAGGCCAAAGCCCAGGCATGTCCCATGGCAGGGAGATGCACCCCATGAGACGGCTGGAGGTGACTGAGCAAAGATTGAGCAACACAAACCATGTTCCAGAAGGTGCGCTAACCCTTGGAGCCTCGACAGGGAATCTCTCCACAGGATGAAGAAGGTAGAAAGGAACTTTATGTAAATAACAGACAGAAGAATGAAGGGAGAGGGCAGAGAGCAAGCCGAGGTGACGGGAAAAGGAAGAGGGAAACAGAGAAGAAATACAGCCTTGGCTGCAGACACTCAAGAATGTACCAGGAGACAGATGAAGGTGGAGCTGAGATCCTGGTGAAGGACAGAGGCCGACAAGTTAAGACTGGACTTTGCTTGGATTATCTCAGAGAGGAAAGAAGAAGACAGAGGGGTTGTGGGGGAAGCTCTGGGGTTACCTCTAAGATGCTGCTATTGACAGAGGGGGAAATAGAGGATTTGGAAGCCTGTGGAATGGTCCCAGAGGTGAGGCCAGAAACATGAAAGGGCTGCACGGAAGGACAGCGTGTGCAGCGGCTGGCCCAGACGAGAGGCTGATCACCACAGGAAGCACTGTTTCCAATCCCTGCTGGAGGGAAAGGTGCGCTGTGTCCACCAAGCTATGGGAACCAGGAGGGACAGACAGCAAGACAGGTGGTACCTTGTGTGAAACCCAGGCTGCAGATGAGACTGAGTTGCCCAAACTGTCCAGGGTGGCTGAAGGGATCCTGTGGGCAGTGAAGGTGGGTGGGGATGAGGGAAGAGGGAGAATGAGGCAGAAGACTGAGAATTTTTGGGTGGGAAAGGAGAAATCCTAATTGCTTGGAGGCAGATAAAAAAATAATTGGGAAAAGGCAAGAAGTGAGAATAAAACTGGGTCATCTTTCCAACTTTACGATTGTTATGGGTTAAACTGTGTACCCCAACAAGCTATGCCGAGGTCCTAACCCTCAGGACCTCACAACAGCACCTTATTTGGAGACAGGGTCTTTGCAGAAAAATACCAAGTTAAAATGAGCCTGTTAGGGTGAGCCCTAACCCAATATGACTGGCGTTCTTATAAAAAGGGGAAATGTGCACACAGAGGCACACAGAAAGAGGGAAGGGGATGTGAAAACACCCAGGGAGAAGGCTCCATGTGAATACAGAAGATGGAATGAAGCAGCCACAGGCCAGGGAAGGTCAGAGATCACTGGTGGCAGCAGCAACTCCGAGAAGCAGGGAATAATTCTGTGGATCCAGAGGGAGCCGGGCCCTGCCAACACCTTGATTTTGGACTTCCAGCCTCCGGAACGGTGAGAAAATAAATTCTTGTTGTTTTAAGCCACCCAGTGTGTGGTGCTTTGTTGTGGCAGCCCTAGGGAGGAGATAAAACATTGGTGAAAGCAGAGACTGAAGGGAAGGAGTAGTCGATGTCCCATGTGGCTGGCAGCTGGGGCCCTGGGAACAAGGTGGCCACAAAGGAGTCTCAAGAAAGGCACCAGGAAATATTCCAACAGATCACCACCCTTCCTTTGCTGCAATTTCCCAGACTCCTCGTGCTGCTCTCCATGCTTCAACAAGCTCCCACAACTTCTCCATGGTAGAAATCCTTCACGTCCTTTAAGACAGAGCTCCAGGGCTCTTTCCTCTGTGAGATGTTTCTCCTGCCAGCCCACCTGAGACTGAATCAGAACATAGGGATCTGTCTTCGTATTGATGCTACTTGGGAAAGCATATCTCTGTCGCCTCACCTTACACATGAGCGTCCCTTTTTGGGAGGACTACAGGCATGCCACCACGTCTGGCTAATTTTTGTATTTTTTGTGGAGGTGGGGTTTCACCATGTTGTCCAGGCTGGTCTTGAATTCCTGGTTTCAAGTGATCCACTTGCCTTGGCCTACCAAAGTGTTTGAGTGACAGACGAGAGCCACTGCGCCCGGCCTTGGACATCCTTTTATCCTGCTTTCTGCCTTCCGTTTGCTCTAAGTGGACTTTTATCTCCCTGTCTGCTCCTAGCACCTAACACAGCGCCAGGCACACAGGAGGGACCTAATACGTGGGAGCAGGATTGAGCTGAATTCTTGATGTCACTTATGTAACGTCAGGAGTAGGAAGCCCAGACCACGATGTTTTTATACTTCTCAAAACTGCTTTAAGTGTCTCATTAAGTAATCACATGCTTAATATTGCCGGGAAATGGTCTCTGAATGCCAGAGTGGGAGAAAGCTTTTTTTGGAGAACAGGAAATGATCCAATCTTTGCTCAAGTCTCCAGCCCAGTTCTAAATGGAGAAACAGAATATTCCCAAATCCATAAAAAAAAAAAAAAAAGAATGGATAGATAATACAGATGGTCCTTACTTTACAAAATAGACTGTCCCAGCACTATTGGGTGTAAATCAAATTTCTTATAATCAAATTACATGGAAATGCACCATGGGAATGTGCTTTTAAAAGGAATCCTGCAATGAATTATTTTGTAAATCAAATAGACAGTCATTCATTTGGTCATTCAGTCATTTATTTATTCCAGCGGCTCTCAGCCCTGGCCAAATATCGGAATCACCTGGGGAGCTTTTAAAATATATCTATACTATACTGAAGTCCCACCCTAGAGATTCTCCTTTAATTGGTCTGGGGTGGGGCCCAAGTCTCAGTATTTTTTAAAACTCCCAGAAGGTTCTGATGTGCAGCCAGGCTTGAGAACCACTGGTTTATTCAATAAACATTTATTAAGAATTCCCTAAGTCAGACCTGGGCTAAGTGACTACTAATAAGACATGGCTTACTTCCTCCCAGGACCTTAGAGTCTAGTGGACAATATAGATACATTAGCAGACAATTTCCTTTGCAATGTGCAGCCTGGGGCGAATATATTGATGTTCATCTATTTTATAAGTTGAGATTTTTTTCATATGGCTAATCGGCCTTTTTCTATTAACTGAGACACAGTTAAATAACACCTTCAAGATTACTTTATCTGATACTAATATCGGGACTCAAGACCTCCTTAGGTTAGTATTTATTTGCCTTGGATATCTTTCCCTGTACCTTTATTTTCTTTATTACTATGGCATCGTAATTTAGATATATCTCTTAAACATCACATACTTAGGTTTTTAAAAGTGCAATCTGAGAAAAACTCAGTCTTTTTTTTTTTTTCTTCTTGAGACAGAGTCTTGCTCTGTCTCAGGCTGGAGTACAGTGGTGCAATCATGGCTCACTACAGCCTTGACCTCCCAGGCTTAAGTGATCCTTCTCCTCAGCAGCCTGAGTGGCTGGGACCACAGGCGTGCGCCACCACACCTGGCTAATTTTCTTACTTTTTCGGAGAGATGGGATCTCGCTTTGTTGCCCAGGCTTGAAAAAAATCTCAGTTTTTTACTGGATGAGTTTGATCCATTTACATTTGTTCATATGACTGGGCAGACTTCTGCCATCTGGCTCCGTATATCCTGTTTACTATGATTTTCCACTGTGTCTCACTTGTCCTGCTTTATTACTTTAAATCAAGCCTGGATTACTTTCTTTCTCCCTTTTAATTGTTTGGAAGTTATATATTGTGTTCTTTTACAATTTAGTGCTCAGTCTTACTTTACCCAACTTGAACGCTTAACTTGTAAGTAAAAAATTTCTCCTATCATCCTACAAGACAACACAATGATGTTAGAAGGCTTTAACTCTGGTCGTCTACCTCCCCATTTTCTCCGATATTTGCCAAGTATTATAGTTCCTTCCTGTATTTAAAAAAACACTCCATCAAACCATGAGGTTTTTAGTTTTATTCAAACAATGTTGATTTAGATTTAACAACGTGTTTACTAATTTCATTTCTTCTTGAATCCCATTCCTTTCTACTCGATTTAATATGTTTGTTTGAAGTGGGGCCATTATTGAAGTCCACAGCCCCTTCTATGTATTTCTGAGATTCAAAGAGGTTTGAGAACCAAAAATTATTAGAACATTTTCTGGTGAAATATGAATGTGTCTGGTTAGGAGAGACCGCCTCAGCTTGTGCTGAAGTGTTATATGCGATGTCGTTCTCAGACTTGAAAAGCCTTTGACCTCCTTCTGTACCAGCTCCTGCCGTTGTGTTGTAAAATTGTGATTCCATATCTATGTGAACCCAGGCGGGCCTCCTGTCAGTGTCCCCCAGTCTGAGAGGGCAGCATGTCATGGCCCCGGCTTTCCGATGCTCCCATGTAGAACCAACCGCCTTCCTCCTTGCATTTTACATCTTTTTTTTGGTAATAATGCTGTTGCCTGCCAGCCAAGTCTTGGAATTCTTCCTGCTCACCCAGGGTTCCTCTTCCACACGCTTGTCCTAGGGTCTTCTGCAGACGGTTCTTATCCCTTCATACTCTTTGTAGTGCATTCGAGCAACTCAGATGATTCGTCTTAGATGGAGGTCTGGCCAGGTCTTCAGAAGACTTGGAGTGGGAAACTATTTTCATCTTTATTTTCTTTATATATTGCCCATTGAAAAATAAACAAAATGCTGAATGGTGTATAGAGTCTACTTCCAGATGTGTGAGGAAGCAGATGTGTGTGTGTGCATGGAGACAGGAGACTGGCCATGACATTTACTCCTGGGGTGGAAAGGAGACTGAATTCTAGTGAATATCCTTTGCTATACCTACCTTTCTTCCACCACAAGCATCCCTTGATTGCAATTAAAATAAACAGCAGCATCAATAAAATATCTTTTTGTTTCTTTTATTTCAACCGCCTCTCTTGCCTTTAAAAACATTATCAGGCACTTCTTGTGCAAAGAACGCTATAGGTTTCCCAATTCCTTTTTGGTTTTTAAACAGCCTTTGAAGAGACTACCTTTTGGTACCTGTCTTTGGACTGGGTCCTTTACACACAAAGAAGCTCTGCCCCCATCAAACAGTCCCCTTGGGAGATGCTACCCCTCAGTCAGTCAGGCTGTCATTGGCTCTGCTCAAAGGTATCCGCCTCCTCTCTGGCATTGGGCCTGCAGAGTTAGGCAGGTTAGCATTGCATAGACACAGAAGCCACCCAGTCACCCAGGGCATGAAGCAGCACGCAGAGGACAGAGGGCTGCAGTGGCTCCTGCAGTACCAGGCTCAGGGCAGAGACTGACTGACTCAGGTGAGAGACTGGACCTGGGACATGTGTGGGACTGTGACTCATCTTTGGGTTTGCCTGCAGGGGGGATTGTGACATATGACTTTGCCCAGCCTCTGGGTGATTTGACTCTCTTCCCTGGGCCCAGCCCACAAGTAGGATTGTGACATGTGACTCAGGGGTGACTCAGGAAGAGGTGAGCCCTCTGAGAAGAGCATCCGCATGCATCTGTCCCCGAGCCCAGGCTGCATCCTGCGGAGGAATCTGTGCTTCAGAGAGAGGTAGCAGGAGGCAACTTGCAGGGCCCATGGGCTGGAAGAACTGAATATCTGCAAAGTGGGTTAACCCTCAGCAGGGCTGCAATGAAAATTCAACGGGAGCACGTGCGTCAGATATGAGTGCCTATTACGTACATGAGAGCCTTTGATCAGACATCCTCTCTTCCTTATCGCTTACTCTCATTTGCTGCTGCCCTCCTCTCCTCTCTTCAAACTATCTAATGGATCTCACCACCCTGTCATCCTCTTTGCAGTTCCTCCTGTTTCCAAAAGAGTCTTTCATTTAAGAGATGTAATGGGGTGTGGGGTGAAGAGGCATTAGAAAATTACGCCACAGGCTTTTATGTGTGTGATGGAGGCAAAGCTCACCTCAGAGCAGACGGTCCTTCTTCTGCTTCTCCCTCTTTTTTTTTTCTTGGTAAATTTGTATTACTTTTGTAGTCCTCATGTAACATAATACATGAATATATTCTCAATGTCAAAACGCAAATAAAGCTAAAGTCGTTCTTGACTCCCTTTCTCTATCCTCCCCATCTCTTCAGAAGTACTCCAGGACATTAGTTTCAGAAGTCTACTTCTGCTGACCTTTTTCTGTACATTACATACTTAAATAAGATCCAGTAGAAATATACAGCGTTGTTGGCTGGGCACGGTGGCTCACGCCTGTAATCCCAGCACTTTGGGAGGGTGAGGAGGGTGGATCGCGAGGTCAGGAGATTGAGACCATCCTGGCTAACATGGTGAAACCCCACCTGTACTAAAAATACAAAAAAATTAGCCGGGCATGTTGGCAGGCACCCGTAGTCCCAGTTACTCGGGAGGCTGAGGCAGGAGAATGGCGTGAACCCGGGGGACGGAGCTTACAGTGAGCCAAGATCATGCCACTGCACTCTAGCCTGGGTGACAGAGCGAGACTCCGTCTCAAAAAAAAGAAATACACAGCATTGTTTTGTATTTGTGTGTGCGTGGTATTTTGATTTTCGTGAATGGGTTATGCTTTCTGAATTGTTCCATCACTTGCCTTTTCATTGAACATTTTGTCTCAAGTTTATTTCCACACTACCCCTTAGCAATATGTCTCATCTTTTCATTGTCACTAAGCATTGCCTGGCTTTGGGGGTCACACACTGCTGTTGACCATCCAATATCTACTTTGCTGACTGTGTTGGTGTATGAATCCCACCTGGGCTGCCATAACCATCTACCACATACTGGATGGCTTAAACCACAGAGATTTATTTTCTTACAGTTTTGGAAGCTGGAAAGTCCAAGATCAAGGTGTCATTTGGTCTCTGGTGAGAACTCACTTCCTAGATTGTAGATGGCGCCTTGTACCCGTGTGCTCACAAGGGGGGAAGATCTCTCTCTTTCTCTGTTCCTTTACTTCTGAAACCATCAGTCCAGTTGGATCAGGCCCTGCCCTTATGACCTCATTTAACTTTAGTTGCCTCCTAAAACCTTATCTCCAAATATAGTCACACTGGGGGTTAGGGCTGCAACATGTGTGCTTTGGGAGAACACGATGTGTAGCAGTTGGGGGGCAAGTGAATGCCACTGAAAAGCACTCCCTTTGCATCTCTTCCCCTACATGTTGCACGGCCCCATCTACAACAAGTGCTCAGTGATGGCTCATGAGCCTTTTTATTTATTTGACAAGAGTTCCCACTGATGAGTGGGCCAGCCTTGGCGACTGTCTGTGAGCCTCAGTCTGTGGAGCGCTCGCTCCAGGTCAGACGCAGCCGTAGCACTCCATGGATAACTCAAGAGCTCCCCCCAACCCTCGGAGGGGGTATAATGATTAGCCCAATTTTCCAAGTCAGGAAACTGATGCACGGAGAGGAGAAGTGCATCACCCATGGTCATGCAGCTAGAACGTGAAAGAGTAGGGAGGGAGCCCAGATACACCAGCATCTCGTCCCGATCCTCCCTGTGCTGCCTGCTGAATGAGGTCGCTGGGAGGACCGAAAGGAGGAAAAGAACAGAAAACCTCAGGAGAGGCTTTGTGCTCAACAAGTTGTAGCTATTGTTATTGCCTCCCGCTTCGCCCCCTCCATGTTCGAATCATCATCCTTCCTAGAGGTCTGACTTTGAGTCTTCACTCGGCAAATTCAGGCAGTTCTTACTGCGAGGCAGCTCTGTGCTTTGGGTTTGAAGTCTCCTCCTTTGCCATCGACGTGTTGTGTGACTTTAAACCTCTTTATGCAATAGCGTGCCTTCCTTCCCTCCTCCCTCCCTCCCTCCCTCCCTCCCTCCCTCCTTCCTTCCTTCCTTGGCGGCATTTTGCTCTTGTTGCCCAGGCTGGAGTGCAATGGTGCAATCTTGGCTCACCACAACCTCCGCCTCCTGGGTTCAAGTGGTTCTCCTGCCTCAGCCTCCCCAGGAACTGGGATTACAGGCATGCGCCACCACGCCTGGCTAATTTTGTATTTTTAGTAGAGACGGGGTTTCTCCATGTTGATCAGGCTGGTCTCAAGCTCCCAACCGCAGGTGATCCGCCCGCCTCGGCCTCCCAAAGTGCTGGAGTTACAGGCATGAGCCACCGTGCCCGGCCTGTCCCTTTCTTTAAAACAAAAAGAGGCTGGGTGTGGTGGCTCACATCTATAATCCCAGCACTTTGGGAGGCTGAGGCAGGAGGATCTCTTGAGCCCAGGCATTCCAAATCAGCCTGGGCAACATAGTGAGACCCCATCAATAAAAAATATATCTATAAAGGCCTGGTGGCACACACCTGTAGTCCTAGCACTAGGGAGGCTGAGGCAGGAGGATCACTTGAGCCCAGGAAACCAATGCTGCAGTGAACCGTGATGGTGCCACTGCACTCCAGCCTGCGTGACAGAGGGAGAGCCTATCTCAAATAAATAAATAAATAAATAAATAAATAATAAAATAAAATAGAAATAATGATGCCTAATGCATAGGCTTACAGGGAGGATTAAACAACATATAATACATGTTGATCAAAGTGTATTATTCCAATGCAAGATAAGTTTAAAAAAAGAAGTTTGATCTTGGGTGGCAAGAAATTAGAAGACTCTTGTCCTTCCATAACAAAATTTTAATTCCTCACCTAAGGTTCCAGCAGGCCCAGCCCTAAGGATGAGCATCCATGTGCCATGCACTTTGCTGGCGACTTCGCATTCCATTAGGAATCTTTACAACAGCCCCTCGGGGCTCCTTGGTACAAGAGAGGAACCTGAAGCTCTGAGAGCTAAAAGAAATTGCCAAAGGAAAAGGGAGAGCCGGGTCCTCGGATTCTGGTCCTCAGGCTCCAAAGCTTCCGTGTTTTATCTTGAAAAGACAAATTTGACTTGGATCTGCTATTTCCCCTCCATTACCAATTTAAGGTCAGTGGGAGAAGCAGGGCATGGATGATTCCGGCTGCTTTTCAGACCGCATAGAAAGGAACTTCTGAGTCCCAGCTGCAGCCCATATGACCATCTTTGTGGGAGCCGTATGTGACGTTTGTTTGAGTGTGCACTGCCTGCGTGCTGCTGCAGAGGCACGGAGGGCTGTGAAGCCAGGGTGTTTGAAAGCCAGAGGAGCATGTAGGGAAGCAAAGCTGGACGAGCATCCCTCCCTCCCAGGGACTTGGAATGTCCCCCGTTCACAGAACTCCCAGTTTTGACACCTCCAGGAAATGAACTGGCAGGTCTAAGTGACAGGCAGCTCTTGGGAATCGCATGGCAATTCTTACCTATCATTTGGTTTTCCCTAAACCACGCAGGCCAAGGCTGTGCTTCAGGTTAGATCTCTGACAGTTCAGCAGCCTCCATGTCAGGTTGGGGTGAACCCCAGGGTGGGGACTCCACCCAAAGGCAGACCTCCCCTAAGCTCTCGGGAGAGCACATGAGCTTTGTAATCAATGTACCTGGATTTCATTCCAGCTCCAACCCTGTCTACTTGTAGATCACTGTAGGGAACTGCCTGGTTTCCATCAGCCTGTGTTTCTTCATCTGGAAAGGAGGGTGGTTGCACAAATTGAAGGGGATGGATGGGCAGGTGTGTGGTGTGGAGCCCAGCACACAGCCAGGCCCTCTGGAAGGAAGGAAGGAAGGAAGGAAGGAAGGAAGGAAGGAAGGAAGGAAGGAAGGAAGAAGGAAGGAAGGAAGGAAGGAAAGGAGGGAGGGAGGGAGGGAAAAAGAAAGAACTGAAGTTATTGCTATCCAGATTTCTGAAGAAAATCTAATGTCAAATAGAATCTCATATGAACTAGTTTTGTTCATTCATTCATTCTTTCAGAATACATCCAGAATCCAAACCTTTCTTTCCACCGCACTGTGACCACCTCGGCCAAGCCCCCGTTATCTCTTATCTGGATTGCTGCAACAGCATCTAATTGGTCCCTCTGCAGTCATAAATCAGACCAGGTCCATCCTCTGCTCAGAGACCTTCAATGGCTCCCTAGTTCCCTCTGAGTTAAAGTCAAAGTTCTTACCCATGGGCTAAAAGTCCCTTCATGACCTTGACCTTATTATTTCTGTATCTTCATTCCTTCTTCTTTCTTACTGCTTAGGGCTTTGGTCCTAGCCCTTCCCTCTGCCAGCAGCTCTTCCCTCAGAAAGCAGCTTGTCTTGAGTCTTTATGCAAAGCTCACTAGATTAGTCAGGGCTCTCCAGGGAAACAGACCAATTGGAAATACGTAGGAAGAGATTTATTATGAGGAATTGGCTCTTGCAGTTATGGGGCTGAGAAGTCCCACAGTCTGCAAGCTGGAGATGCAGGAAAACGGACAGTGTAATTCAGTTGGAGTCTGGAGGCCTGAGAAATAGGGGAGCCATTGGTGTAAATCCCAGCCTGAGAGCCAGCTGGGATGAGATGCCCCAGGTCAAATGGGCAGAAAAAAAAAAGAAAAAAGGTGAAGGGGAATCCCTCTCTCCTCTGCCCTTTGCTCTGCCTGCTCTTTCCTTGGGTCCTCAGTGGGTTGGATGATGCCCGTGCACACTGGGGAAGGGAATCAACCTGACCAAGCCCACTGATTCAAACGTTGATCTCATCCAGAGACACCCTCACAGACACACACAGAAGCAATGTTTAATCTGGGCACCCCATGGCCCAGGCAAGTTGACAAATAAAATGAACCATTACCCTCACTTTCTCAGAGACCTTTTCTGACCACCCTGATTAATACTGCAGACTGATCCCTCTTCCCATGCCCAAGCCTCCCCTTACCCAGTCCTGAGTGTTCTTTTTCTCACTACTTCTAATATGCAACAACGCTCTCCTTTACTGTGTCTAATCCTTGTCTCCATCACCAAATGTGTGCCCTACAGGGGCAGTCTCGGCAAGGAGGGGAGCTGGGGGCTAACAGGCAGACGGGAACAGAGTCATATGTTTTGAGCTGGGAGAGATGGGAGCACAGTGAGGTGGGAGCACAGAGGAAGGGGACACTGTTCCTGGGAGTGAAGGGATGATGCTTTATGTAGAGCAAACCTCAATGCTGTGATAACATTTTGATCATAGGTGAAAAATATATATAAATTTTGTTCACTGCTAAGCCACACAACATACTATAATTGAATTTCTTTCCTAATATTAATTATTATTTATTGAGTAGCTAATTATTGCTTTATTTTTTAATGTCTTTTTCTATATATCCCAAACTTTTTGCCAGAAGTTTGAACTTTCTCTCGAGACAATCAAATACATTGGGTAATTGATCAGTTTTCTTATTAATTCCAGAAGGCTTCCATCCTCGGCTCTTGAGCTGGTTTTCCCTAGACCCATCATTCCGCTGTTATCCTAAAAATGTGCTTAGTCTCTCTCCTGTGTTAAACTACCTATTTCATGGATTCCATGTTGCTTGGACTGAATTGTGTTCTTCCCAAATTCATATGTTGATGCCCTAAAACCGAAATGTATTTGGAGATAGGGCTTTTAGAAGGTAAAATGAGGTCATAAGGATGAGATTCTAATCCTACAGGATTGGTGGCCTTATAAGAAGAGTGAGATCTCTCTCTCTCTGTCTCTTTCTCTTCTCTTTCTCTCTCTCTCTCTTCTCTTTTCCATGTGCATATATCAAAGAAACATCATGTGAGGACACAGTGAGAAGTGACTGTCTGCCAGTCAGGAAGAAAGCCCTCACCAGACACCAAATTAGCAGATGCCTTGATTTTGGATTTTCCAGCCTTCAAAACTGTGAGAAACACAGTTATTGTTTAAACCATCTGGTTTATAGTATTTTAACATGGCAGCCTGCGCAGATTAAGACATGTGCCTTCCTCTTTTATTACTTACTCCTTTGTTTTGGTGGAGCGCATCCTTCAGTAGGTTCCTCAGACATGGTTAATGAAAGTACATTTTTGACATTGTCCATATCTTAAAATGTTTTTAGTCTATGCTCACACTCAGCTGATAATTTGTCTGGGTATATAATTTTTGGTTGGAAGTAATTTCTCTTGGAATGTTGAAGGCATTGTTTTATCATCTTTTACCTTCCAGTTATTGAGAAATTCAGTGCCATTGTGATTTGTGATTCTTTATATATGACCTTCTCCCACCTTTTCTCTGGCAACATATAAGATCTCTTTATCCCTGATTTTCTAAAATTTCTTTGTGATGTGTCTTGGTGAGGGCCTTCTAGTCCTACCTGAGCTAGGTCTTCAGTGGGCCATTTTAATTCAGAAACTCATTTGGTTATATTCTGCAAAACTTAATCACATTATTTGGTATTTATTTGTCTTTTAAAAATTATCTTATATTGTGAAAATCCTAATAATTTGATATTGAACTTCCTGCATTGATGCTGTAATTTATTTGGCTTTTCTATTTTCCAGGTCTTTGTCTTTCTGTGATATTTCCCAGAAGATTACCTCAATTATATCTTCCTTTACTTTACTGAATTTTTATTTGAAATAGGTTTTACTTTCTAAGAACTCTCTAAATGATACCCTGTGCTTGGATGAAATATTTCCTCTTATGTCTCTAAGGATATGAATCTGTGTTATCAAAATCTCTGTTTCCTATCCCTTTGTCCTGTTCACTGGTTTGTTGGCTGGTTCTAGTGCTTTCCTCAAATGTCTGTTGATCCTTGGCCATATGTTCATATGGAAGGACAAAGCACTATCAAGCTGACTGCAAGCTTTGGATGCAGGGGTGGGGCTTGTTGACTGGTGGGCTTCTTTAGACTTATGGCTATTTCATTGAGGGACCCTTGAGTGTGAGTAGCTATCATTATTTTTTCTCAGAATAGTCAGTTTCCCGGAGGAGTCTCATCCAAGCTCACACTTGTGGAGGATAAAACCTGGCTTGCAGCATTCTGAGAGCCTGAACGGGAGAGGGACAGCGGTCCCACCATTTAGGGCACTAATTCTTATTCAATTCCTCCCGTCCGTCCTTCCTTCCTTCCTTCCTTCCTTCCTTCCTTCCTTCCTTCCTTCCTTCCTTCCTTCCTCCTCTCTCTCTCTCTCTTTCTTTGTCTTTCTCTTTCTTGGCAGGGTCTCGCTCTGTCACCCAGGCTGGAGTGTCATGGGGCGATCTTGGCTCCCTGCAACCTCCGCCTCCTGGGTTCAAGTGATTCTCCAGCCTCAGCCTCCTGAGTAGCTGGGACTACAGGTGTGTGCCATCATGCCTGGCTAATTTTTGTATTTTTAGTAGAGATTTGGTTTCACCATGTTAGTCAGGCTGGTTTCCAATTCCTGGTCTCAAGTGATCCACCTGCCCCAGCCTCCTAAAGTGCTGGGATTACAGGTGTGAGCCACCACACCCAGCCTCAATCCCACATTTTTAATATGATGCCCACCTTGCCCTTGGCTGTCCCTGGTGGTATTGGGTCTCTTCCCTCTCTGTTTCTTCTGCGATTAACCCTTCCTCTTCTGCCAGGACAGAGGCTTCAGGACCCTCCTGCACGTGTGGCAGGAGCTGCCTGGTGGAGCACATTGGTGGAGAAGCTGGGGTTCTAGCCACTCTTGGTCAGGCTTTTGGACCAAGCTTCTTATTTCAAGACATACTTTGCCCCCAGACCCCAGAGGTACCTGAAAACCTTCAGTGTCTGAGTATTTGGGAGCCTGGTTTCTGCATCTGCTTGATTGTTAAAGTTGGCCTCCACCAGCTCCACACCCCGGTAGCACTGCTTTGCCAAGGCAGTCACTGTTGCTCATCCAATTATTTTTGGTCGACTCTGGGACCTACAGTCCCCCCATCTGTATAATTCTCTGACTTTCAGTGTGTCCGTATCTTCATTATTCCTTTGTCATTTCAGGTGTTTGAGAGAGAGAAACAGAGGGGAGACAACATGTATATTTAATCTTGTCTGTTTGTTAGAAGTCCATGGGTGTCCTTTTTTCTTCAGTTCATGGGTTTTTTTTCCTCTGTACCACGTACAACCACACACACTCACACACTTACACACACACAGACATACAATTCAGTTAAGGGAAGCTTCAAACTTGCTAAGAGTGACCAAACTTTTCTTCCTCATGTGTTAAAATATTTGTGATACATTTACAAGTTAATATATTTTTATCAAAAATACATTTTATTTATTTACATTGTATTTAAAATGTAGTGCATTTACATGCATTTGTAACACATACATGCATTATTATTAATTACTTTTATTAATAAGTGGATATAATGACTACCATTTAAATAATAATAATAAATACCATGATCATGTAGTCGTGTTTGGCTGTCAACGAAACTTTTTTCTGATTCGATGTCTTATAATTAGATGGTCAGTCATGTGTCTAAGAACAATGAACAAGGGAGGCCGCCCCATGTTTGGAGTTAGCTGGCTTGGGAGAGACCCTCTTCCTGGTCGCTTGCAAGTTTGATGTCTCAATGGGATCCGCCAGCCCGGGCTGCGCTCTCTCCTGCTTGGGTCTGGTTTTCTGGGTCTCCTACCCCACCCCTCCCCATGTGCGCCGGCAACGCTGGTTCTTCCCTGGGTTCTGAAGCCCTTGTCCTGGGCTCTCCCTCCACACCTACGGGGCCCTGGTCTGGACACCATCTGAACGCAAAGGTCCAGCTGCTTCTCAAAAAGCCTTTGTGAGGAAGGGACCCAGGGACTGCTTTATGATAGTAAAGAAAGGAAGGTGGAGTGGGGGCTTGTCCCAGCACACATTCAGACTTTGCATAAAATGAGTGGGAGTTGTCAGACCCAGAGAAAAACGTGGAAGTGACATCTATACAGCCCTACTGCATGCTAAGCCTCCCCCCACTTATTATAGTACGGGTGGATACTCTTACTACCTCCATTTTCCACACCAGCTTCTCAGAGGTGGGGCACCCGCCCAAGTCTCCAGGGAACAGGGCCTGGGTCTCAGGAAGGGAAAGTGGGGTGAGCTTCTGGGGTGCGGAGCATGAGGCACGCTGCTGAAAGGAAGGAAGGAGAGCAGTCTTCTGAGAAGTGAGTGAGGTTAAGTGCCCGTGGTGGGGAGGCTGGGGAGGACCCTGGCAGGTCCCACACCGCAATCTTAGGGGGAGATCTCTCTCTGGCGGCACCGCCTGCTCAGCCTTGGAGAGCACCCAGAAAAACCCGTTCCAAGCTCGAGAAGTTGCAGAGGAGAAAGCCTGGAGTCTAGTGTCCTGGCTCTGCCTGGTGATGGGCCAGCGCCCCTTGCCCAGGGAAACCCACTGGAGGAGGATGGAGGACGGCCCTGCCCCCGGGACAGACCAGCCTTGACCAGAGCGAAGGAGGGAGTGCGGCACACAAAGCACCACAGGCGGTGCAGGGGGCCAGGCAGGCTCCCTTCCAACTGGGCTGCCTCGCGGCTTCAACATCCTAAAGGGGGGACGGCTGAACCCCGGTCATGGCTGACTTGACTCCACCTCGGAATACTTGATAGGGTTCGCCTATCGCTGTGGCTCTCCCTTGAATCGTGACAAAAGGAAAGTATTTATTACCAGGCAGACAGAGCCCTGGGGCGAGAGCCCGTCAACTCTGATTTGCCTGTTAGCGGAGGCTGTGGAATTACATGCAGTTTTGTTTTTATCTATTTGCATGGAAGCTTTCCAGAGAAAACAACAATTTTCGTGACCTGCGCACTTGATATCATGTTAATTAGGTTTGAAAACTCGTATATTGTTTTCATAAGGGCTATTACATTTTCTCTAATTAAATTAAGGGAAAAATAAGGATGCACGGCAATAATATTTATTATTAATACCAGACTCCAGAGGCGCCCGGCAAGTTAAATCAGAGGGGGGAAAAGAAAAAAAAAATTGAAGACAGCCTGGACTTCAAAACAACACGGTGTAGTCCAGGTTTTCAGCAAGTCATTACAATGAGCGTTTTGAAAAAAGCAGAAAGTGAAAAATGGACCCATTTGGAGAAAAACAGCCTTCTGGTCCCTGTTCACACAGAGAGTTTCTTGGATGTTTACTACTGTTTCATTACAGTGGTTTCACCAAATTGCAGCAACTTTGTTCCAAGGAGAGAGCTTGACTTGGGTTTCATGCAATTCAAAGGTTGCAGCCAGCTGTGATCTTAGTCCAGCCAAAAAAAAGGGGCTTCCTTGGTAAAGTGAGGAAGTCAAATCAGACTGGGAGAGCAAAGGAAGTGGCCCTTGGGAGAAAAAAGTGTCACACTGGAGAGGGAAAGTGGTAGCATGAGAAGAAAACAGGGCGGGGGATTATTTGACATGAATACATCATATCCCTCAGGCGGGTTCCTTCTGGAAATGGGACTGAGTTCAGGCCAGAATCGAATTGCTCTAGGCTGAGTTGCAGAACAACCTTCACCAAGTTCATAGCTAGAGTAGACAGTTGTTGTTTATGGCCACTCACCTAACACTAATTTTCCCTCCCTCATTGCACTCTGATTTCTTTTTGGGACACCTCCTTAGAATGCAGTCTTGTTCGGGGACCAAGTCCTGGTGTTTGCCCTCTCACTGCAGAAACAGAGGAGACCCTGAGGCCCCTTCTGTGCCATTCATCTTTCCCTGCCCACCCCTGCCAAGCAGTTCAGTCAGCTGGGCTTTCTCTCCTGGACCTTGGACTCTCAGGTCATCTCAAGGGTGGAGCAACTTTGGAGTTCACTCATTCTCATAGCAGCACCTTGGTGCAACAATTGTACGTCCCTGCTGCCAGCAGCACCCTCCTGCCCTGCCTGACCCATCTATTCCAAACTGGCTCCTCAGTTTGCCATGTGGTCCCTGGAGACCCTATGTTCTTCCCATAAACTCTCTTTCTTCTTGGTTTGCAAGAACCTGTTTTTGTTGCTTATGAATGAAGAGCTCCAACGGTTGCAATGAGCTTTTGCCCTTGAACATGGAACAAGCATGTGTCCTGGAGAGTGGCTGGCATTGGCCTGAAAGCTGCTCAGATGGAGCCCATGACTCCATTGGTCTGGTTTAAGGAAGAGCACTAGATTAGGAGTCACAGGTATTGCTTTGAGTCCTGGCTTTTCCACCATGCCCCACTTGGGAGACCTTGACCAGCCAGTTTTCTTTCTGGGCTTCTTCTGTGAGATGAGGCATTTGGAATATAATAACAATGAGGAAGACAATGATAATAATTACTACAATAATAATAGCAGCTATCACTTATTGACTGCTTAATAGGGGCCAACTTCTGTGCTAAGTGCTGTACAGGCAGTGCCTAGGAAGGCTCTGTTACACTCCCTGTTTTAAAGATGAAGAAACCAAAGCTTAGAATGACAAAGCACCTTACCTGAAGTCACATTGCCAGGAGGTGAAAGTTTTGAGGCCTGAACCTTGCTCTGTCTGGGTCCATTGATGGTCTCTAAAACTAAAGTGACTGTCTCAGTTTTTCCAGGACATGAAACTTTCAGCGCTAAGACCAGGACAGTCTTGGGCAAACTGGGATGGTTGGCCACCCTGCTGAAGACCCTTCCAGCCTGAATGCTTGCTCTGTGGTTCTGGAACGGCATGAAATTTGGGGAGCTGCACTGGGAGAGCCCTGGAAACCAATGAGCACATGTTAATGGTTTTCAAACCTCAGAGTAAAAGCAAAACCCAAATGGGGTTTCAGATGCCATCTTCAATTGCTGCTGAACCCCATTCTATTTAGCTTGCATTCTCCAGTGGGAAAATCCCTGAGCTCTTCCAACAAACTCCTGCTTGAATCCGCCAACTGCTCAGTCATTCCATAAGTGGCCTTTCCTGTTACTTTCCTGTCTCTAACCCACACCAGGACCGATCATTGCACTTTCCCCCTCCATCTAACACCACCCACACCAGGACCGATCATCGCACTTTCCCCCTCCATCTAACACCAATCCTTCTCATTTGGGAACACCCAGGGCCTGAAAATGTTCCATGAAATTTGGATTTTTAAGAAGTTGAATTTGTTTTCTGCTGGCTCATGCTGTCATAGTCTCCCCAGAACCCAGTTGGCAGAGGTCTTAGATTCTGGTGCCACCACCTGCCCTAGTCTTTTCACTTGCTTGTTGATTTATTGATTCACCAAACATTTATTGAGCACCTACTATGTGCTGGTCACTGAGCTAAGGACTAAGGGATTAGAGAGAAACGTTTACTGCTGTTCTTGAGTTACCTCTACCGACCAATTCTCATTCAAGGTAACAGTGGTAAGTTCTGTGCTATAGGAATATGGGGCTTCTAGAAAGAAGACAGGGAGATTAGATGAGAATCAGGTGTTCTGAAGCAGTAGTTGATTAACTGTTCCATTCTCTGCTCTCCCATATCTTCGCTCCTATGATAGCTTGTTTCATACCATAGTGTCATCTTGTAGCTCTTCCTAGTGCCTCATTCAGTGCTTGACACACAGTAGGTGCAAAGGACGTGCTTTGGTTGACCAGACCCTTCATACAGCAAAGTGGGCCTGCTAACTCAGAAGAAAGCTTTGTTGAAGGAGAAAATCCTTTTATAATGCAAGTCTTCTTTCAATGCTCAAGGATTCTGTTTTCTAAATTCCAACGTCTTCATTTCACTGTGTTGGGTTTTCTAAAGCTGGGCCTATCTATTAAATCAGGTGCTGCTACCAGGCCAGTCAGATAGAACCACAGGAATTCAGATGCCTTTTGGAACTAGAAAGTCAGGACAGAGTAAAAATATGTTAAAAATGTAAGCAAATGTCAGAAAAATGTCAGCCATTCCAAGGATCATTGGCCGTTTTCTTAAAAAACAAGAGGAGGCCTTAGGCAGTAACACAAACACTTTTTGACGAGAGGTTGGGAGACCTGAGTTCTAAGGAGAAAAATTAAAAGAACTTAAACTGGTGACTTTGGGTATTCACAGCTAAGTAAATAGCAAAGATTAAGCCCACTGGGGGGTTAGCAATCCTCGCAGAATCTGAGCCCGGCAAAAGTCAACGTGCTTGGTTCTCAAAGACAATCTCCTAAATAAGACCTCATACCCACCACCCACTACCCAGAACTAATCCCACATTCACACAGACTGGGAAGGCCCAGGCTCCTCAAAGATCCTCTTAACTTTAATTAAAAACCTTTGACGGATTTTCAAACACTAACAAAGACGAGTCACCCAACATGTTTCATATTTGTCATCGGCCTCTGGTTGGTTTGTTCCCAGCTCCTTAAGGTGATGATATTGCAGGTGTGAACAGGTGCGCCCCTCAACCCCCAGCCTTTGGGCATCTTATCTGGCAGGACCAGGTCAGAGAGCCCTTCAACAGATGTTATAAAGAGGGCATTGTTCACTTGGGACAGAGTGGACATTTCTAAGACAACTGGACTATTCTAGATTAATGGCATCAAGGGAAAAAGTGTTAAGGTCCTGGGGAACCATTTTGGTACCCTAAGTCAATGCCACCCTCTAAAGTCAATCAGGGCTAGTGTCCAGTCAGCTCATACCAGCATCTCTATGTCGGCTGGTTAAAGCTGATGTCTGCCTGGTTGGTCAATGTCTACATCATTCTGGCTGCTAAATATTTTGAACTTTGCTCCTGCTGCTAACCACTTCAACCTCATTCCCTTCTCTGCCCTGCACCATCCCATCTGCCCCAGGAAGTAGGCTGGGCAAGAGGATGGAGAGAAATGTTCTAGCTGACCTCTCTGTCCCTGAGACCAGCTGTTTCTGTTCTCCTGCCCCAGCTCTCAACTGCAGAAGTTCCCTTCAACTCAACAAAATGTAGTCCAAACTCCATAGCGAATCTGATGTTGTTATTCTCTTGTTCTAGACTTCTTCCTTTCCTCCCTTCCACCTGCCCTCCCTTCCTAGTCCCGTCACAGGGGGAAACAGCCTCACAGCCCTCTTCTGTGTCCTGCTCACATGAGCCCCTCTTCCTGCACTGCCCAGTGTCCCTGAAGCCTGCTGAGGTCCTGCCTGCCCATCCCTCAGTGACCTACTAAAGCAGCTCCTGCAAAAAGCCAGCCCCCAGCTCCCAGACAGGATGGATCCCCTCCTCCTCTTTCCTTCTTTCTTTTTGCGAAATGTCTTGGTGACTCTCAAAGCTCTGGTCTGCTTGCTTGCTCCAATTTCCTTGTGGGCTGCTTTAGGGCAGGAAAGGAGCCTGATGGAGTCTGTTACTGCCACGGTGTGTGTGGAAAAGCTCCCATCATGTAGATGTTAATAAATGGTTGGATTGGTTTATTTAGACACTCCTAGGGCCTCCTAACTCCAGCATTCTAGAATGTGATGCTTTCTGAGCCCCCAGTTGTCAATCCAGACTATGACGATGAAGGGAGAAGGGAGGGCTCAATAGTGACCTTCCTCTGGAGTGATCATGTCAGGGCTTTGACACTGCACACAGGAGACTTCAATAGCAGCAAGTGGGCAGGCGTGGGCCTTAGAATCAGACAGGCATGGGCTGGAATCCTGGCTCCAGCAACCTGTGAACTGTGTGGCTTTGGGCAAGTCACTCCACCCTTCTGGGCCCCTGCTTCCTTATCAATAACATAGAACTGACTAGGCCACAGCTTGTTATCTTGAGTGTTTCCAACCATAATGTCTGCAAAGCACCTGCACAAGATAAGGTCTGGAAGATATCCTGCAAACACTGGCCACAAAAGGCTGAAGCTCTGGGTTCAGTGTGTCTGTCATGTGCTTCCGTGACTGTGAGCACAGAGTGGGCTATCGTAATTCTTATTTCCTAGGCTCACAGGCAAGGGCCTGATGGGTTCTTTCACATCTATCAGCTTGATTCAATCTTTAGAGTAGCTGTGTGAGACCGATGGAGTTCTCCCCATTTCGCAGATGAGAAAGCTGAGGCTAATAGCAGCGAGATGGCTTACTCAAAGTCACCCAGCTGTTTACAGTCTGCATCTCCAAGCAGAATGTGAGCTGCTCGTGGTTTGCGTGTGGCTCTTTTATCTCCATGTCTCCTGTAGCCCAAGCACCATGCCAGGCACTTTGCAGGCAGTCCATAAATTGGAGGAGAATGAAGTTAAGAAATCCTTTTTCTGTGTTGCTCAGGGGCATCCTGGTCATTTTGGCAAGGTCATTAAAAACACAACCTTACTATTCATTATAGCACAAAGATTACTAGAAATGGCAGCCTTTTGTGACCTCTCTCATTTCGAGACTCCGACTGCTCCAAACGGCTCTGAGCAGTGTGTGTGCGTGTATGGTGGGGTGGGGGGTTAGAGTAGGGGGCGTATGGCAGCCTTTTAAGCCCCTAGGCACAGATGTTCACCCTCTCAAGGAAGCACGTACCCAAATGACTACCATCTGCATCACATTTTGCAAAGCACATCCATGCACGCCAACTTGCTAGATCTTCTCAGAAACTCCTGCGGTGGGCACCATTTTGCCTCTATTTTATAGAGAAGAGCATACAGCCCCCAAGCATCCAAGTGATTTGCCCCCACTCTCCCAGCTTCTGCAAAGCAGAGGTAAGTCACAAGCCCGTGACTGAATCCAGGACATCCCTTATGCTACACAGAACTTGCATGTTCTAGTTTCCAGACCTTTGCATGTGCCAGGCCTCCTGACTGGTTCACCCTCTCTCTTTCCTTGCCAGAAAGCCCCCCCAGCCCCCACCCCATATCAGGGAGCAAGTTCAGGCTGAAAGAGTCCAGAGACGAGAATAACCTCAGAGGTGGCCAGATTTGGGACATCCTGGAAGAGACTTGTGCAGGGCAGCACCTATGGTGGGAAAAGATGCGGGGGAAGAAAGAGGAGTTCGAGACCAGCCTGTCCGACATGGTGAAACCTCATCTCTACAAAAAATACCGAAAATTAGCCCGGCATGGTGGCACATGCCAGTTGTAATCCCAGCTACTTAGGAGGCTGGAGCATGAGAATCACTGGAACCCAGGAGGTGGAGGTTGCAGTGAGCTCAAATCAAAGACTGCATCTCATAAATAAAAATTTTTTAAAAAGAAAGTCACCGCTGGATATGTTAAATGTTTATGTTTATTATTAAATTTTTTATTGTGGTAAAACACACACAACACAAAACGTACAATTTTAACCATTTTTAAGTGTACGATTCAACAGCATGAAATGCATTCACACTGTTGTGCAACCATCATCACCATCCACCTCCAGAACATTTTCATCTTCCCGAATAGAAGCTCTGGCCTCACTAAACACCAACCCCCCATTCCTGTCCACGCCTAGTCCCTGGCAAACACTTTTCTACCTTCTATCTCTATAAATTGGGCTATTCTAGCTGCCTCATATAAGTGGAATCATACAGTATTTGTCCTTTTGTGTCTGGCCTGGATATATTACATTTTAAAACAAGCATATCCTTTGGCCCAGAAATGGCAATGCTCGTAATCTTTACAAGAAAAAGCCCCAGCAGTACGAAATGACATCTGTCTCAAAATTTTCATCAAGGAATTGTGTGTCAAGATAAAAAACCTGGAAATTACTTCCATCAAAAGAGGATACTGACTGAGCAAATAATTGTATAACCATATTCTGGGATATTATATAGCTATTAAACAGAGTGAGTAGACAGATGTATATGGATCAGTCTGATAATGGCCAACATATGCAAAGTTTAAGCAAAAAAAGGCAAGTCACCAAGTAGTGTTTGAGAGTGATTTCATTTTTGTTTTTGAAAAAGAAAAAGAAAGAAATGCAAAAACACCATATGTGTTGAACCTGTGTGTATATATGTTGCATGAACATGTAGAGAAGCATATTAGATTATACCCAGGGAGGATGGGTCTAGGGGAGGTGGGGTTTAATTTTTCTTTTTCTTTTTTGTTTGAGACAGAGTCTTGCTGTGTTGCCCAGGCTGGAGTGCAGTGGTGTGATCTTGGCTCACTGCAACCTGCAACTCCCAGATTCAAGTGATTCTCGTGCCTCAGCCTCCCAAGTAGCTGGGATCACAGGTGCATGCCATCACACCTGGCTAATTTTTGTATTTTTAGCAGAAACAGGGTTTCACCATGTTGTCTAGGCTGGTCTCAAACTCCTGACCTCAGGCGATCCGCCCGCCTCAGCCTCCCCAAAGTGCTGGGATTACAGGCATGAGCCGCTGCGCCCAGCCTAACTTTTCTTTATTTAACTCTTTACAGTAATGTGTATCACTGCTGGAATAGAAATAACAATAATCAATAAAAGCATCCTCTACATCATGACCTACTAATTCTACTCTCAGCATATACCCAAGTGAAATGAATGTTTATATCCATTGAAAGGCAGGTGCAAGAATGCTCATAGCAACATTATATACCCTAGCTAAAAACTGGAAACAAGCAAGTGTCCATTAAGAGTTTAAAAACTCACTAATTATTTACTCACTTCTCACCAAGCTATCCCTACACAGTTGTCCAGTGGAAAACTATATAGCAATAAATCAGAACAACATACTGATGCATGCAAAAAGAAGGAGCAATTTCACAGACACAAAGATGAGCAGAGGAAGCCCAACTCTATTTAGATGAAACTTAAGAACCAGTGAGGCCGGGCGCAGTAGCTCATGCCTGTAATCCCAGAACTTTGGGAGGCCAAGGCGGGCAGATCACGAGGTCAGGAGATCGAGACCATCCTGGCTAACACGGTGAAACACCGTCTCTATTAGAAATACAAGGCCGGGCGCGGTGGCTCAACCCTGTAATCCCAGCACTTTGGGAGGCCGAGACGGGCGGATCACGAGGTCAGGAGATCGAGACCATCCTGGCTAACACGGTGAAACCCCGTCTCTACTAAAAAAAAAATACAAAAAAATTAGCCGGGCGAGATGGCGGGCGCCTGTAATCCCAGCTACTGGGGAGGCTGAGGCGAGAGAATGGCGTAAACCCGGGAGGCGGAGCTTGCAGTGAGCTGAGATCCGGCCACTGCACTCCAGCCTGGGCGACAGAGCGAGACTCCGTCTCAACAAAAAAAAAAAAAAAAAAAAAAAAAAAAAAGAAATACAAAAAATTAGCTGGGCATGGTGGCGGGCACCTGTAGTCCCAGCTACTCAGGAGGCTGAGGCAGGAGAATGGCATAATCCCGGAGGCAGAGGTTGCAGTGAGCTGAGATCACACCACTGCACTCCAGCCTGGGTGACAGAGAGAGACTCCATCCCAAAAAAAAAAAAAAAAGAAGAAGAAGAAGAAAGAAAAAAAGAACCAGTGAAACCCATTGATGGTGTTAACCATCAGGATAGTCCTTATCTAACTTGGGGAGGTGAGGGGTGGGAAACCGGGTGTGTACTGACTGGCAAGGGGTGTGAGAGAGCCTGGAATTGTCCTATACCTTGATCTGAGCGGTGACTTTATGGCCCTGTACAGTCATGCATCACCTAAAGATGATTTTGTTGTGCAAACATCATAGAGTGTACTTACATAAACCTACATGATACAGCCTACTACACACCTAGGCTATAAGGTACAGCCTATTTCTCCTAGGCCACATACCTGTGCAGCACGTTACTGCACTGAATATCATAACCAATTGTGACACAGCAGTATTTGTGTATCTAAACCTATCTAAACACAGGAAAGGTACAGTGAAAACAGCGTGACCGTCTTATGGGATCATTGCTGTATACGCAGTCACTCATTGACTGAAACGTTCTTATGCAAGGCATGACAGCTAATGTAAAAATTCCTCACAAGCAGAAAGATGTGTGTATGTTATGGTATGTGTCTGATCTCAATAAATAAGAAAAAGACTAATAACCAAAAGAGGGAAAGGGGGAGGAAGAGAGGGAGGGAAAGGGGGAGGAAGAGAGGGAGGGAGAAATAAAGAAAAGGAAGAAAGAAGGAAAGGAGAGAGGGAGAAAGAGAGGGAAGGAATATGTCAAATAGGAAAATGTGACCAAGCAGTCTTTTCTCGTGGCTGTATCTAGGAGCAGAATAACAAATATGGAAGCACTAGAGCAACTGAGAAAATGAACCTGGGTTTGTTGTGGGGAAAACATTCTGCATCCCATTTCTCTGCTTTTCGGCAGGGCGCATACTCAAATGGAGAAGTCTGGGCAGGTAGGGAGGTGTCTTGGACTTTGGGGATGTGCAGAATCTGGCTCTCCCATTTCCTAGCTGATGCCCCTCAGCCAGGCTTACTGCCTGTCTGAACCCAAGAGCCCATGGGCAGCCCACCGTCCTCACAGCCCCTCCGAGAGGCCAGCAGGAGATGCCAGATGTCTGCGTCTGAGCCCGGTTCATGGTAGACACTCAATGTAGCCTCCTCTCCTCTCTGCCTTGCAGAATGAGAGAGTGGAGGGATCTGCTAAGTTTCTGGACAGAGGGCTTTTGACAGGTGAAAGCACTTGAGAAAGAAAATCCTTGCAGTAGAATGGATGGTGGGGAATTTCTTCTAAAAAAAATCCAGCTTCCCACTCAAGCAAGCCTTTGGTAAAATTTAAGCATTTCTCTGATTATGTATCTAATATTGACCAGAAAGGGGAGGGAGTGGAAGTAGATAAAAGATGTTTCTAACTCAAAACTAGCGCTTTCCTTTTTCCATATGCTGTGTTTATGATTATGGGTTTTAGAGCATTTTTCTTCTTGTATTTCATAAAATACCGCATCTATTCACATAATTCACCCCACTGCCCTTTTCCTGATATTTCATTGCAGAGAAGGGAGGGAAAGGATCAGATGAGCCTCTGGGGGCCGGTTCTCCACCTCTTTGGCAGACAGCTTCATGCGCTATCTTTCTGAGGTCTGGTGACTCACCAGGAGTTACCCGCCAATCCACAGGCAATCTTAGCCCTTTCTTCCAGAATTCCCTTTTTCTGTGAAATAGCACTCAATCATGTGAAAGACAGACTGCTGAAAGCAGAGGCATGTGTGTGAGACAGTGTTTGTGTGTGTGTGTCTATGTGTGTCTCTGTGTGTCCGTATCTCTGCGTCTCTGTGCATATATATGTGTCCGTGTGTGTGTTTGTGTGTCTCTGTATATATGCATGTCTCTGTGTGTGTGTGTGTGTGTGTGTGCGCAGGGGGAAGGAGGAAAGCTGGAAGGCAGCAGGAGAGGGGAGGATTGTGGGGGATTGTGAAGTGGTATCTGCCTTTAGAAGTGCCTTCCTTTGGGGTCTGTAGATTGAGGGTTCTGCTGGGAGATCTTGGGGGCTTCTGCGCACTCCTACCAAACACTAATTGGGGAGGCAGAGGAGGATAGCCTTCGTAGGAGGTGTACAACTTGTGCATCTTTGGGGCTTATGGTGTGTCCTGGAGTATGGGGTCATGGCTCAGGGCTCTCGGGAAGAAGACCCATATGGGAAGTTGAAGTACCGTGCAGGAGAGTGGCAGGGTGGGGCGGTGAGGACCCTTCCATCTGCATGCAACATTAACTTAGGCAAACATCCCCAAACACAGGACTCAGGAGAATTCCTCTTGGCTGCTGCTCTCCATCCAGCAGGTGGAGAGGTTCCTCGGATCCTGGCACTGAAGCCGTCTGCTTTATAGAAGGGTGGCCTTCCCCATGCTTCTGTGGACTCTTGTGATGTGTGTCCCCCACCACCTGCACACTCAGTGATGGTTGACATCTCTCTCCTCTCTAGATAATAAGCATTTGAAAGCAAGGCGTGGGGCTTCTCCATTTCTCTATCCCCAGGACCTGGCACTAGACAGAGTATACAGTAAGTGCTTAATAATTGCCACTCAATGAATACAAGAGACAGTGAATAAAGAGACAGCGTAGTGCTGGTCTCTGCTATGCCCAAGATCAAACTTGCTCAGCTCTCCTGAGAAGATGGAGGACATCAGGTGAGCTGGATGCCTTGGTGGCAGGTTAGAAGAGAAAGTTAATGATGGAGTCCCTTCTCCTTTCTGCAGGTGCTTTTACTTTGCACCTTCTGCCCTCTAGTCTTCCAAAAACCTGACAGGTAGATGTCATGATCCCTAGTGTGCAGATGAGAAAACTGAGGCTCAGAAATGCTAAGGGTCTGACCCAAGTTCAGACACAATGGGCAAGGGGTGCAATTGGGATCTGACCCGGGCTGTCAGGCTGTAAAGTCCTGCCTCTCTCTGCAGCTCCACGCCACCTTCCTACAGAGTGGGGTCTGAGCACTTCCCATGACATGCAAGAGAGCTTCACGCATGAGAATAGATAGTTGGCCACACAGTTATGGATGTATCACGGGATGAGCTGCTGTAGGAGGCTCCTGCAAGCTCATCTCACCCTGGATGCTGACCAACAAGCTGTGGCCAGTCTGCTTTCTAGAACAATTCCCTTATAAGTTTGTTCGTGACATACATGCTAAGCACAAAGCCCATGAATGAATGAAGCCCAAGATCTACCTATCTGAGACCGAGGCCTGCTTGAGACCTACAGAATCAATCTACAAATCCTAGGATGTCTGTCCTTATGGGATAACCCCAGGGATTGGCAGGACATAGTCTAGCCGCCTCCAAAACAGATTCTTACAATGGGACTGTCCCATTGAATACCCTCATGGAAACATGAGAAGATGAAGGCCCGGAGAGGGTGACATGGCTGAGGTCACAGGGTCTACTGCTCGGGACGCCTGGTCCTGGGCTTATTGCATGTGCAGTACTGAAGCTTTCACACACCAGTAAGTTTCCCTCTCTGCCCAGTTGACCTCACCGTGCTATAGGAAGCCGCCGTTGCTTATAATGGCCTCGTGGTCTCACAGCATGCCTTTATTGCCTGCTCCTCTGGGCCCATGGTAAGTGGGGGGGCATTAGCCTGGGGCTGTCTCCCGGGAAACAGAGGAGCAGAGAAGGTCAGTGTCTCACCCAAGGTCATATGGCAACCACCTTGAGGCAGGTCCCAGGCTCAGGGTTAGCCTCCAGAGAACATTTAGTGGTGAAGCGGTTTAAGGTTCCTTTTCTAGAACCCAGTATGTGTGTGTAATATGGGGTCAGGTCACTTTTCACAAGATTAAAAAGCTGTTCGGAAGGGGGCTATGTCTCCATCAAACCAAGAAACTGCCATCCCAGATCTTTCTGGTTAAAATCTTTGCAGAACATGTATTGACCTCAACTCACAGAAGAGGATGGGAAACTCTTTCATTGAATCCCACTTATGTGCCCAAATGTGCCAGCCAGGTTATCATTCATCCTGATAGACGGGGGAACCGCAGCTTAGAGATGACAGGTGACCTATCCCCGTCACCCAGCCAGATCTGGCAGGGGCAGCATTCTGGGGCCCAGCTCTGACCTGCACCCTTTTCAGTTCACCATGTTGGTTTCCAGCAGACCAGGATCATGGTCAGAGAGAAGATTGCTCAACCCAAGCAGGCTGGAGAAAGTCTGTTTTGTTGCAAAAAGAAAACAGCAGTAGGCCAGGCATGGTGGCTCACACCTGTAATCCCAGCACTTTGGGAAGCCAAGGAAGCCAAGGTGGGCAGATCACCTGAGGTTGGGAGTTTGAGACCAACCTGGCCAATATGGTGAAACCCTGTCTCTACTAAAAATACAAAACATTAGCCTAGCATGGTGGCAGGCGCCTGTAATCCCAGCTACTTGGGAGACTGAGGTGGAAGAATCACTTGAACCTGGGAAGCAGAGGTTATAGTGAGCAAAGATCGTACCACTGCACTCCAAGCAGGGTATAACAGAGCAAGACTCTAGCTCAAAGAAAAAACAAACAAACCAAAAAAAAGAAAACAGCACTAGACTTGCTGTCTCCAAAGAGTCCCTTCTAAGCATGGCAATGGAACCCAGAAAGGGAACGCCTCTGCCATCCACTGCTATTTGGCCATGAGGAAACTCCAGCCTGGAGAGGCACTGGCAGGCAGTAGCTGTGCAAGACGGGAATGGTGCAGATGACCCACCTTTATACCAGTTTCCCTGTCCTGGCTGAGCTGAGCGCCCTCCCACCATGAGTGGCCACACTGAGCTGCCCTGTCCTTCTCAGGGCATCCAAACAGAGATGAGGTGGTCACCTGCGGCTGCAGCAGTGTGGAAGGGGGTCTTCATGTGGAATTACATTACATTTATACATTGCCCAGCTCAGGGCTTGGCATGTGGGAGACGATCAATGAAGATGAATTGTGCCTCCACCACCCCCATCCTCAGTAGGACCTGGACCCAAGGATCTGTACATGACCAGAAGAGGTGAAGCCCTTAGCAGATGCAGCCTTAGCAAGCCAGCTGTGCCCAGACATTGTGGACGCACCTCAGCCTAGTCTGTGCTACATCTTTGTGCTGTAAAGAGGCATTGTGTGGAGAGAAGTCCCCAGCTGGGGTTATTTAGGAGCAGAGGAGGTGGGGAAAATCTACTTAGCTGGCAGAGGCCCTTCTGATAAAGCAAGGGCATGTTTGGTGACACATGCTGGGGCAGGCTGTTAAGAGCCCCCTCAGTCTGTTGGTGGTCTGGGGGCCGGCTCCCATTCCTCAGCCTGCAGATACCAGAGCAGCACCTTCAGCTAATTATCTCCCTTCCAGGGGTTTCTCCCTCGGATTTGGGGATTTGGGGTGAGGAGCCGTTGCTGCTAATTGGTGTCTTCCCAATAACCCTCGGATTAAGTCTTGGGGGGATTACACTAAAGAGGTGAGAAGGTAATACCCAAAATAAACACGAGTGCCCTTCCTAAATGCATTCTTGCCAACAAGTTAAATCATCCAGCCCCTCGAGCCTGTTCCTAAAAGATTTAAATACTAATTCAGGGGAGGGGGTGGGTGGGATGCATAGTAGATTTCTACCGATTCTGACTTCTTCTGACATATTTTAGAGGTTTTGTTTCTGCGCTGTTTGATTCCCTTTGACCATTGTCAAGTTCAGTTTACTAAAAACTGGAGAAGACTTTGTTCCGGGGTGGGAGCGGGGAAGGGGGGCTGCTGGATTAGAAACATGAGCCGATCTGCAGCTTGTCCATCCGCCCTGGCATCATTTTATTTCTGCTTTTCTGAAAGGATTCAAGTAATCAATTCCAGAGGACAAGCTTGGGGAACCTTGGCAAAGGGGCCTCCCTCTTGGCTATCGCTTTGAATATTTTATGTAGCTAATGGGGTTCCGATGGGGCCCAAAATGTGGGCACTTGGAAACCTGCAGCGTCCCATGTGAATTTCCACTCTGATGGACGTTCCCAGTCCCCTTGAGAGCAGTTCTCCAGAGTCCCTCCAGCAAGGATTCACATCCTGGATTCCAGCTCAGGAGTTTTGCATGAATTTTCATGCTCTGAAGGAAGAAAATCTTAACAACTGGCGGATAATCACAGTTCACATTTGTTGAGCATCTACTGTGTGCCTGTGCTAAGTGCTTACACTCACCTGGCCAGCATTTGTTCAATGAACGAATACAGCGACACCCACATCTCCTTGCTAGAAAGCCAGGAAACAGCTGCATGTTAGCGAATGGGCTTGAATAGCAGCTCTTTGACCTTAGTGTGCCCTTTGCTTTCCTAAGCCATTTAACCCTGACAAGGCCTGATGAGGACAGACCAGACATTGCTCCCAGTTCCCAGGTGAGAGGGCCAAGGCCCCCAGGAAGTAAGTGGCAGGGCAGGATTCACACTCCAGCCCAGCCTACTCTCCATCCCAGGCAGAAGGCAAGTGAGAAGTGTCCTCTCTTGGTTGCAGAGTCTTCAGGTTGCACTGTGCTGGCACCCTCAGGTTCACCGAAGCCACCTCCAGAGAAGACGTGGACATGAAGTAGCCTAAGGTACAGAGTCACCAAATGGCAAGAGTATGAGCTGCGTCCCCATCCCAGCCTCCCCGCCCAATGGTCCCTTTGTCTCCATTTGTTTTCCCCTAGGGACAAGCAAGTCATCTCTCCCTAAGGCCGCTCTGGCTGATGCAACCCTTTTCTGAGCTGAGATCTGAATCTGGTAGGTTCTCCCACAGGCTCCCACAGGCCCACGGAACACACGTCTGTCTCAGTCCCACAGAAATGATAGTTCCTAAGCCACCTTTTCAATCTTATTCACATTACTGGATTGATACTGGATTGTTGCTTCCATCCAGTAACATCAGAAAACGTAGACAAAGACAGATTTTCAGTAACTCACTTGAAAACCACTTTTGAGGCTGGCCTGAGAGTGTTCTGCTCCCCTCCTGACTATGGTGCCTGCAGAACACACGAGTACAGGAACATCGGGTGGCCTGGCTCTGGGTGTGCTGGACTTCCAAGCTGAAGCCCTGGCTCTCAGCTGTAGCCCCAGCAATTACTCTCTGTGGCCCTGGACTAGTCACCACCCGCCTCCGAAACTCTAAATGGCGTTAGCACCCCCTCTCATGGGGCCGCGGTGAGGGTCAAATGAAATGAGGAATAAACATGGATGCTTGGGGTTCCCAAGACCATCAGGGTAACCGGCCCAGAGCAACGCTTCTCTGACCAGCATTTGTTCAATGAACGAATAAAGCGACACCCACATCTCCTTGCTAGAAAGCCAGGAAACAGCTGCACATTAGCGAATGGGCTTGAATAGGACCTCTTTGACCTTAGTGTGCCCTTTGCTTTCCTAAGCCTCCGTTTCTTCATCCTTATAACGGGTAAGTTTTGTTACATTGAGGTGTTATGAGAACAACATGCAGGAGAGAGCCAGCGCCTGGCACACAATAAATAGGTGCGTGGTGGATAACCATCCTCTTCCCCTCCCTTTTCTCACCCCTGTTTGAAGATAAAAGTATCGCTGCTGCTATGACATAAAATTCAACTGGTTTTTTATCAGCATTAGCAAAGAGGTAAGAAGTGAACTTACACAAATATTGTAATCAGAATATTGTGGCTCTTGTAAATTTGAGGCAATGTATGTGTCATTCTACTCTTTGTGGAATTAATTGTTTTCCAAGTGGCTTGTTCCTCAGGTAACCTGATGTTGACAGCAATACTGCAATTTTCATATCGAAATGTTGTTCTAGAGGGAGTGTGTCTATTTCACTTAGGCTTACTGAAACCCAATCTGCAGGAAAGGACATTAAAACAGAATTGGAGGTTAAATTTCATTTGCTGATTTAATAAAAACTAACAGGATGGATTTGGGGATATTTCATTAATCTTTCTTTCCTTTCAGTGCAAAGGAAATTAAGTTCACTCTAGTTCAAACTTTGTTTCACTCTTATACAATAGGCTGCCAATGTCCACTTTCTCTCTGGCAAGTTAAAACCTAATTAGTCACAGAAAATTCCTCCCTGACCCTGTCACCGTTAGCAGAAAAGCACTGAGAGACAGGCGTGGAGACATATGCTTGCATGAATGTGTACACACACCACACACACTACACATCTACACATCCACACACCCACACATACCACTATACCATACATGTACACACCCACACATACACATGTACACACACGCCACACACATGTAAGTCACACACACCCACATACCACATACTACAAACACATGCCACACACACACATATACATACCCTCACACACCACACACACCACACACAAACCCTCACACACCACACACACACCCACACACACCACACACATCACATACCACAAACACACCACACACACAAATCCACACACACCACACATATACACACCCACACACACCACATAGCATACACATCATATACATGTACACACCACGCATCACACACACCACACATGTACACACCCACACACCGACACACTACACACAGGCACCACACACAACACACACACGTGCACAACCCCCCACACCACACACACGTACACACCCACACACACCACATACCACAAACACACACAAACATACCCTCAAACACCACACACAGCACATACCACACACACTGCACACACACAAACCCCCACACACCCCAAACACATATGCACACCCCCACACACCACATACCATACACATCACATACATGTACACATCACACGTCTCACACACGTACACACCCACATTCTTACAAACATGTACACACCCACATACCAACACACTACACACAGGCACCACATACACAACCCACATATCACACACACGTACCCACACACACCACACACGTACACACCCACACACACCACATACCACAAACACACACAAACATATCCTCATACACACACCACACACGTACACACCCACACACCACACACATGTACACAACCCACACACCACACACACACCCACACACACCACACACGTACACACCCACACACACCACATACACATGTACACACCCACACCACACAGATATACACCCACACACCACATACACATACAAACCCACACACCACACACACCCACACACACACACACGTACCCACACACACCACACACACTACACACATACCTTACACATGTACACACCACACACACATACCACACACACTGCACACACACAAACCCCCACACACCCCAAACACATATGCACACCCCCACACACACACACACCCACTCACATCACACACATGCACACACCCACACACACATACACACCTACACACACCACATACACAGTATACACCCACACTCCACACATGTATACACCCACACATACCACACACACATACATACACACCCACATATGTCACACACACGTGCACCACACACACACACCACACACCACATACACATACAAACCCACACACCACACACACCCACACACACTACACACATACCCACACATACCACACCCCTACACATACACACATGTACACCACTACACACATACCTTACACATGTACACACACATACCTCTACACACCACATACACATACACACCCTACACACCACACACACATACACACCCACATATGTCACACACACGTGCACCACACACACCACACACACATACACACCTACACACACCACATACACAGTATACACCCACACTCCACACATGTATACACCCACACATACCACACACACATACATACACACCCACATATGTCACACACACGTGCACCACACACACCACACCACACAAACACATACACATCACACACATACACCTCTCCACATACCACGCACATGTACACCTCCCAAAACACCCCCATGTGCACAGTACACACACATCACACATGTACAGACACATACACACATGCACACTGCACCCTCATACACACACATGCACACACTACACACACCACATACATGTACACACCCACACAAACCACACACTACAAACATCACACACATACACACTCCCACACACCACACACACACACCACACACCCATGTACACACCTACACACACAATACATACCAACACATACCACACACATATACACACCACACACACCACATAACACACGCACCATGCACACATCACACACACATACATGTACACACCACACACACGTAGACACCCACACACCACACAAATCACACACATCACACACACCACACCCACAAACCACACACATGCACAACTTACAAACACCACACCTGGGAGGCTGAAGTGGGTGGATCACCTGAGATCAGGAGTTCGAGACCAGCCTGGCCAACATGGTGAAACTCCATCTCTACTAAAACTACAAAAAAATAACAAATTAGCTGGGTGTAGTGGTGGGCGCCTACAGTCCCAGCTACTAGGAAGGCTGAGGCAGGAGAATCACTTGAACCTGAAAGGCAGAGGTTGCAGTGAGCCGAGACTGTGCCACTGCACTCCAGGCTGGGCAACAAGAGGAAAACTCCATCTCAAAAAAAAAAAAAGTAAATTAAGTAAACACCACACCTATGCCACCCACATACACTACAAACACACACCACACACGTCACATCCACATCTACACATCTACACCACCCCACACACACCCTTGCTATCCTTTGCTTTGCAGTTGGTGGGTTTTAAGACTTGGGTGTGATGATGGTCCTGAAAACACAGTGACAGACGTGAGTTTTGCAGAAGCTCATGGCCAGGACTCCATCACGTGACGTTATGGCCTCCCTGGATGTGTCTTCCTCACTGGCAGAATAGGCCGGGGTACTTTCAAATGGAGAAAGGATCTCTTTCCAGTTACAGGCACTATAATCAGCATCAGGCTTGTCAGTGTCAGCCCTGTATTTTGACTCTGCCAAGTCCTCTTCAGGGGAAATGTAAGGCAGGGAGAGCATCGAAGAAAAGACCCCAGGCTTGGGAGCCTTGGGGAGCCCATATTTGAGCCCCAGCTCTGCTGATTTTAGCTGTGTGACCTTAGGCAAGCGACCTGAGCTCTCTGAGCCCGCATTTGTGTGTGTGTGAAATGGGAGTAAATAATCCCTGGTCTACTTGTCTCAGAGAGAGAGGTAAGGATCAAAAAGGGCCTTTCAGGGTTTAATCTAACACAGGAGAAAGCTGTTTCAAATTCTCTACATGAGCCCATGAGGAGTGTGGGTGCCGTGGCAGTCTTCCTGGGAGCCCGTGGTGCTGCGCTAGGCATAGGAGAACAATATGCAAGTAAGTGTGAAACACTGCAATGTAGTAACCCATGATGTCATTAACAAGCACTTATCACAGGTGGGGCACAGGGCTGGGTCCTTTACCACAGCGGATCCTCATAGGAGGGAGGTACTGGCACTCCCATGCCCATGGTACAGGTCAGGCTCAGAGGTCACTTGGGCTTGGTGGCAGTGAAGCCAGGGCTGAACTCTGGTTGCAGGGCCAGAGCAGCATAGTGTCAGGTGCTGCAGGACTGTAATGCCAAGACTGGGGGCCAAATGCCCAAGCTAAGGGATCCGTGACTCCACTGTGAATTTGGAACTTGTCCTTGAAAGGAGGAGGGGAGTTGACCACATAAGGAAGGTGGGGAAGGCAGGGTGATGGGCACGTTCATGGGGAGAAAGGTGACTGGGTGATTAGAAGCCTGCCTGGAAGAAGTGAGGCTTGAGTCAGGCTGAGAAGGGTGGGCAGGGTCTGGCGTGGTGGGTGGAAGGCATGCCCCTCACAGACGTGAAAGGGGCGCCATGGGACCTCCGGAGGGCTCAATCTGGGGTGCCTGGGGGTCCTTCCGAGGTGGTCCTACCAGGCCTCCAGGCCCCACCGGCATCTATGGAAGCCGAGACAGCCTGCCCTCCCCCAGATCCCACTGAGCCCCTAATTCTGCCTGCCCTGCCTGAACAGCACCACCAGCCACCACGGTCACTGCCACCTCTTGGAGACAGGGAGGCAGAGGCTCTGAGAGACACATGCCAGCCCAGGCTCTGGGTTTGCAGTGCAAGGTGGCTGAGCCTGGATCACTCTCCCTCCACAGTGCTAAGCCACACTTTATTCCTGACTTTATGCCTGACCACCGTCCCTCCCTGACTGCTCACCTCTGCCCTCAGAACTTCCTCAGGTCAAGAAACGGTCTCCCCCTGAGAAATCTCAGACTGCTGTGGGTGGAGGTCCTCGGGAGGTCCCCTCCCCTAATGGTTTCAGGACAGTTCTCTGACTTAGAAGTCCCCAGAGGGTCCCCAGGGGTCAGGGCTCCAGGCCCCAAGCCCCAACCAGAGAAGGCCCACTTCTATCTCATTATCGGGTCTCCTTTTTGAAGAGATGTCTGCCCCTCATTGCTCAGTGACTGAAGCAGAGCCCTAGGGAGCAGGGTGGCTTTTCCATGGACCCCCTGTGAGGCAGAGCCCGGCTGGGTGGGCCGTGACTCCCAGGCCAGCCTTCCTCTACAGGGTGAGCTCCTGGGGTTATGTTCTCTAAAGGCAATGTGTGGACCCTCAGCAATCTGCATCCTTCATGGCTGAAGCTCTGGGACACAGCTTGGCCACCCCTGGGGAGCACTCCAGGCCACTGTCAGGTGTGAAGCATGAGCCAGCCCAGCCTCTGCCATCAGCACCACCTCAGACAGCTGAGAGTCATGCAGGGTACTTGAAGACCTGCACCGTTTCCGGCTGGGTCCAAGAATCCACTCTCACGCAGCTTCAGTCTGGCTGAGCCTCTCCCTTCAGGCCACCTCCTCATCCTCCTTGTGTCCCCGTTTCTGACAAGGAGGGAGCCACTCTCCTTGTGATGAGGTCTGGAACTGGAGCTGTGAATTCCCTCCCTCCCTCCCTCCCTCCCTCCCTTCCTTCCTTCCTTCCTTCCTTCCTTCCTTCCTTCCTTCCTTTCACCTATGCCCAAGACTGTGACTTCCCATTCTCAAGTATCTGGTGCTAATTCAAATCCTTCTGCTAGGACTCTTTGAAGGCCCTTGAGTTGGAGCTCTTGAAACAAAAACCCACTTCTCACTTCCCTGCTTCTGATTCATCTGACATGTAGCTTCTTCCAGGAAGTCCTCCAGCCACCACCTCACCCAGGCTCGTTCTGGTATCCTGACTGCTCCTGCAGCACATTTATAACACACATGCTGTAACGGGCCTGCAACTGTGAGCTGGAGAGCTACCACCGCTGGTCTGTGGGCCCTTGGAGGGCAGGGGCCTCATCTTATTCCTGCCACACCCCATGGTAGGTGTGTAACCCCCATTTATTTAGTGAAGAAGCAAATGAACACATTCTGTTGAGGGCACAAACAGGTCTCATTTGGAGCCCACCTGGTGCTTACCCATGCACCTTCCTCACAGGGCTGGACAGAAGCCACAGTCCATCCTGTTCTCTTGTCATCATCCCACTACACACGCAACCTCGCCACGGCTTAGGAGGGTGTCTCCCAGCAAACATAAGGGTATTGCTTGACCGACTGGCATTTGGGGAATCCCCTTGTTGAAACACAAGGCCTCGTGGAGTAGAGCCGCAGCGACCTGACAAGCAGGGGAAGCTCTCGCCTGCGTCGGCCCAGGACACAGGGTGAGGAAGGTATCAGCATTCCAGCCACTCTCCAGATTTGATTATAGCTGATAAGGATCATGGAGGAACGTGCTGCCAAGACAGTCACGCCAGGGCGGCCTAATTCAATAGTCTGCAGCTCGGTATTGTGTATCCATCTCAGGTGCGGTCGCAGGTTGTGTGGGAAGGAAGGGCACACAGGTCTGCAGGACAGACGCTGCGTTGGAGACAGCCAGTTCACCAGGAGCTGGGTGCTGCCAGGGACCGGCTTCCCACGCCATCAGCACCTTCCTGGCCCGCTGCTTGGGGAGGAGAGCTTCTCGCCTAGGGAGAGGTGTTTTCACATTTCCTGCGTTCACTCTCAGGAGGGTCGCTGTCCTGCTGCTCCCTGAATGGCCGCCCTCCACAGCCTCCCACAAACCTCACCAACCTGCTCACATTGCTGGGATCACAAGCCCAGGTAGAGGGTAGGGCACTGGCTCTGCTTCCCTGCCTCTCTTGGAGGCCCAGAGAGGAGGGGACTCTGCCAAGGTCATGGCAAGGTCTGCAGGGAGCCAGGCCCCAGCCCGGATCCCAGGGCTTCAGGAGCCCAGAGGACAAGGGGGCTGCTGAGATATCGCCAAGTACGTGTCTCACCCCTGTTTAGGGGGGTTCTCGTTTACCCTCAGGGTTTATTTGAAGACGTGGCTCCTCTGCGAAGCCTGTCCCGTTCCTCAGGCTGAACGAGCGCCTTCCCACTGTGCCGCTCTCCCTCACAGCCCTGCCAGCCCAGCTCAGGGACTAAAAGCCTGGGTGGCTCTGTTGACTTCTCTTGGGTAGGATTCTACTTGAGCACCCCTTCTCCGGGGCCTATGTGTCAGTGTGGGTGGCCCAGCAGCCATAGTCTGGAGGCCAGGAGTGGCCCTGGCCAGCCTGGGATGCCCCCTCTGACCGGCATGAGAGTCAGGCAAGCCCTTTGAGAGCTGCTGTGGCTGCAGGCTGGACCTGTCCACTCCCCAACCTCTGTCTGCGGAGGCCTCTGCTCTGCCAACCTCAGCGTGCACATTCCCGGCCAGGGCCTCCGCTTACTCGTGGGATGTTGCAAGGAAGAGCAGGTGGCGGGTGAAGCCAGGGCACCTCCTCTGTCTTGTGCTGTTGCTTGGAGGCACCAGTGGATTTCCCCAGGGTTGTCCAAGCGATCTGGCAGGCCAGACACAGGCCTGGAGAACGGCATCCGTCTATATGAAGCACCTGCTGTTTACTCTTGCCGAGGTGCTCAGGGCCAAGGGGGACACATCCATATGAGAAGGACAATTGGAGAAAAGTGGCTGCTAGAAGTGAACTTGCTGGTTCTGAAGATTTCTGCCCAATATAAGAGTGGTGCTTGCAGGCCTCAAAACATGTTAAAGGAGGATGTTGAAAATATCAAGGTCAGGATGTGATCAATATTATAGTCATTTATCCTCTTTGGGTGGCATTTCTACAGGTTTATGGAAAAGAAGATTAGGAGGAAATGCATTTCTTTGGTATGTTCACATTCTAATGATAAATACAGGCTGAAAAAAAAAGCTAGTTTAGGGGCCAGGTGCGGTGTGCATGCCCGTAATCCCAGCACTTTGGGAGGCCAAGCTGGGCGGATTGCTTGAGCCCAGCAGTTCGAGAACAACCTGGGCAACAGAGCAAGACCCCATCTCTACAAAAAGTACGAAAAGTAGCTGGACATGGTGGCTTACATCTATAGACCTGGCTACTTAGGAGGCTTAGGTGGGAGGATCACTTGATCCCAGGAAGTCAAGGCTGCAATGAGCTGAGATCTCACCACTGCACTCCAGCCTGAGTGACAAAGTGAGACTCTGTTTCAGAAAAAAGCTAACTTATACATAGGGTGAAAATACAGTTACATGCATGTTGGCATATATATATACGTAATTTTCAATAGATGTGCTTATGTTTTATAACGATTTATGAAGTGTGTCCACATGCATGTTTGCACGTATAAGTTATATACAAAATATACAAAAAGTTCTTCCAAAAGCATGTTCTCCAGATGCAAGGATTTCTAGTGTTCCTGAAACACACGAAGCTGATATCGTAGCATCAGTTATAATGACCAGACAAGTTCAAGAGAAGGAAGATCCTAAAGATCCTAAAAGTTGGCTCAGAGAGCCCCAAGCGCTCTCACATGCATGCCTCACTAATAACTACACCACCACAGTCCCGGATCTCAGTCCCACTGGGTGGGTGGCAGGTGCCCGCTAAGCAGCAAGGGGATGCTGAGAACAGGCAAAGGTGGTGGGGGCGGGGGAACAGTGCAGGCTGCACAGACAACTAGGGGCTGAGCGGACAGGGCCTTTCGGTTAGTCTGCCAGAGCAGCCCTAACGAAGTACCTCAGCCCCAGGGCTGACGGGGGGAGGGCTAAACAGCAGACATGCATTTGCTCACAGTTGCAGTGGCTGGAAGTTGGAATCAAGGTGTCAGCAGGGCTGGTTCCTTCTCAGGCCTCTCTCCTTGGCTTGCAGGTGGCTGCCTTCTCCCTGTGCCCTCATGTGTTCTTCTGTGTGTGTGTGTGTATGTGTGTGTGTGTCTGCCTGTCCTAATCTCCTCTTCTTACAAGGACAACAGTCAGATTGGAGCCCACCCTAATGACCTCATTTTAGCTTAATCACCTTGATATGGTTTAGCTGTGTCCCCACCCAAATCTCGTATTGAATTGTAGCTCCCATAATTCCCACGTGTTGTGGGAGAGACTTGGTGGGAGATCATTGAATCATGGCGGTGGTTTCGCCCATACTTTTCTAGGTTAGTGAGTAAGTCTCATGAGATCTGATGGTTTTATTAGGGGTTTCCCCTCTCACTTGGCTCTCATTCTCTCTCTTGCTCACCGCCGTGTAAGACATGCCTTTCACCTTCCACCGTGATTGTAAGGCCTCACCAGCCATGTGGAACTGTGAGTCCATTAAACCTCTTTTCTTTATAAATTACTCAGTCTCAAGTATGTCTTTATCAGCAGCGTGAAAATGGACTAATACACACCTCTTTAAAGACCCTCTCTCCAAATACAGTCCTGGGGGCTAGGACTTCAGCAGATAAATTTAGGGAGTGGGCATGTGGTTGGGGGACAAAATTCAGCCTCCAAAGCCTTGGTGGAACCAGGGTGGGTGCCTGGACTCAGAGCCAGAAGGCCGGGGTTCCCAGCCCAGCCCCAGTCCTGAGCAGCCCTATGATTTGAGTAAAACCATTTCCCATCTCTGAGTCTGCACCTTCCCATCTGAGAAACAGGCATCATAATTCCACCCTGTGTCTCTCATGGGGCTTAGGGAGAATCCAGACAGGTGAAGGATGCAGAAGTGTTTTGTAAGCTGCAAAACACCATTTGCATGGGACCACCTGGCGTGTGGGTGGAGGCAGGGATGGCTGGTGGGGCTGGAGCAGAGAAAGTGCACAGGTGAGGTTGGGTGAAAGGTGAGCTGGCAAGGCAGGCTTGCAGACGGGGATGGCAGAGGTTCAGAGCTCAGGAAACCATCTGCCGAGTGAGGCTTTGGTGGAGAGGGATGGGGCAATCTGCAGAGGCGGCTGCTATGGGAATGGGGGCAGGGAGCCTTCTACCTTGGGCTACCCTGAAGGGGGCGATGTGGGGCTGGAATCAGCCTCCTCTCCACTCGCTATGCCATGAGGGTGCAGGCTTCATCAACCTGGAGAAAGAGACTCCATTCATTAATTCATATGAAAGTACTGGAAAATTCTGGAAGGTTCTGAAAAGCTGGCAGAGGCCTTGATCTGGGTGTGGGTGAATGGGAGGTTATTTCATCCAGAAGAAACAAAGCAGAGCCTCCAAATTCTACCAAGCCCTTCTTGTCCACCCAATCCAGGCCTTTCTCTTGAGTCGGCATGGTTCCACTTCTCTGACTGCATCGGGAATTACCTCTCCTTTGGGCCAAAGACAAAAAAGAATGCAGACTTGTTTCCAGGATGATTAAATTACATTCAGCATATTCTTCCCGAGCGCGTCCCGTCTTAGTGGGGTTTAGAACTGCGTTTGGGCCAGCCAGGCTCCGGTTACCTCTAATGAGGATGATGATCTGGAGGCTTAGTGATAATTCTGCACTGATTCTCTTGTGCCTGCGGAACCTATGTTGGCCAACTTGGATGGCAGGGGAAGATCAACAGAAGGTGCCCTCCGCCCACGTCCACCCAGCGCTCACCTTGGTCTGCCTGGGGGCCAAGGCCGCCTGCCCGCCCGTCCTACTTAAGAGTGGCCCAGTGCTCTGGGGATGGGATTAAACACCAGCTTACACCCTGTGGGGGAGAATGAAAGTTGGAGCAAGAAATAAAAACCCAAACAAAAAAATGCAGCTAATTCCATCCTGTCAGCGGTGGATATTAAAGACTATTCGCTGGCAAGCCCAGCGATGCATAAGCCACAATGGTGCTACTGTTGAATTTTAATTTAATTTTCAGAAAGGTAAGCGAAGCCTCAAGGGCCAGCTGGAGGGGAGGTGCTGGAAGCTTTTCTTCCCTACAGGCAGTCTGGAGTTTTCCTGGGATCTGGCTGGGTAGGTTTTCTGCCTCAGTTGGGATAAATGTCCCATCAACAGTGACAACTGCAGCAACTGCTGTTTATTGAGCATGTACTATGTGCTCTGCCTTTCCATGGAGCCTGCAGCTCTCATAACAGTTAGGAAGTCAATGCAATTATCTCAGTTTCCTGGAAGAGAAAACTGATGCTCAGAGAGGTTATGTGAGTTTGGTGAGGTTGCAGAGCTGGGACTCGAGCCCAGGTCTTTCTGGCTCCACCAACCTTTCCAAACCCATGATCCCGGTTCTGTCCATTCTATCACCATCCAAGCATTGGGACCTGTGGACCGCAAGGTCACCTCTTTGGCTGTTTCCTGCAGCATCTGTTTCTTGGAAGTTGAATGAAGCAAACGTTCATTGCCCCCTTATCACAGCTGTCCCACCACAGAGGACTGTGACTTCACACCTGCCCCCAACACTTTTCATTTCTCAGCACGTATTGAGCACACCCTCTTCCCCGGCACTGGGCTAGGCATTTTTCATAGGTTACCCAAGGACAGTTAGTTTCTGCCTGTTTAATAGCTTAGAAGTGTTGGGGCCAGGAATGGAACCCAGACCTGCGGGCCACTATCCAAGCCTCTGCTGAGCTGCCTCACTTGTCAGTATACTCACTCTGGGGAAAAGCTCTCCTGCAAGTAGGAACAGAAAAGGCAAGAAGGGGTGCAGGAAGAAGGAAGGGGCCAAGGGCATTTTTACCACATGTCAAGCTATGAATAATGCACATCCCTTTTTTTTTGAAGTGGACAAAGGGTGCCTGTGGCTAATGGATTTTAGACTGTTGTCCTGTGAGACCTGCCCTTGGAGTGGGTAGGTCACATGGTCACTGGAGACAAGAGGCTTGGGAAAAATGTTTTTAACCTTGGCTCTTGCTTAAAAACACTGGGGATATCAGGCAGGTACCCAATGAGGCCTTCAGTCAAAAAGACCCGGATTTAAATCCCAGATCAGACAAAAACTTATTGGGTGCCCCTAGACATTCTTCTTGTCCTTTTTGGGAACCCAGTTTCTTCATTTGCTACACGAAGACACACATACACATTTTACCACCTCCACCCTGTGCTGACACAGGGTGTTGCGAGCTATGTTGGTAACTTTCATATTTTAATCTTTTGACAAGGACATGGGGTTTGAAAACATGGCTTACATGCTTTTAGCTTTACAGTTTACAAAGAATTTTCCCATTCGTGACGGGAAAATCAGGTCCCCCATTTTTCAGATGAGAAAGCGTGATCCAGAGAGAAGTAACTTCCCCATGTTCCCCTGCGAACCACTAGAGTAAGTATTCTAAAGCGGAAACCTCATGATACGTGTTTCATGTTGCATGTGTTTGTGTGTTCATGTGTATATGCATGTGCACAGTTGTGTGTGTGCATGTGCATGCATGATTGTGCACATGTGTTTGTGTGTGCACAGTGTGCATGTTTGTGTGCATTATGCACAGGTGTGTGTGTGTGTAAAATCTGGCCCCCACTGATGACTCCAGTCTGAATTCACATCACTCCCTCCTATCTCCCCACACCTGCTGTCCCAGCCAAAAGTCATTCCTTGACTGCTCCGTGTTCTCAGCTGCCTTCATGGATAGGATAACATCATAGTTTGGAGCTCTGACCCTGGATCCAGACTGCCCGCATTCAAATACTGTTACATACCCTTCTGAGGCTTCAGTTATTCATTTATAAAATAGATTTAATAGCACTTATGTATGAGGTTTAGATGCATCAATATTTGTAAAGTATTTAGAATAGTGCATAACACGTTACAAGTGCTACATGACTGCTTGTTAAGTAAGTAAATAGGTTTCTCTCTCCAGGATGTTTTCCTTATTTCAGGATCAGTCTGGGTTGGTGCGTCTTCTGTGATTCCCACTGTGGTGGGACAAATCTCCCTGTTCTAGAATTGCCCATCCTTGAAGGCTATGAGATCTACTGTCTTTGAATCCTCAGTCCCCAGCACTGGAGGCCTGGAACATCGGAGCATTCAGGAAGTTCTCTTACGGGTCCGGCCAAGTTAAACTCAGTGTGACTGTCTCTTTTTTATTTGTTTTAGGTTTTTTATTGTTGTTTTTGTTTGTTTGTTTGTTTGTTTGATACAGAGTTTCACTCTGTCACCCAGGCTGGAGTGTGGTGGCACGATCTTGGCTCACTGCAACCTCTGCCTCCCAAGTTCAAGTGATTCTCATGCCTCGGCCTCCTGAATAGCTGATATTATAGACACCCACTGCTATGCCCCGCTAATTTTTGTATGTTTAGTAGAGGCGGGGTTTTGCAATGTTGCCAGGCTGGTCTCGAACTCCTGACCTCAGGTGATCCGCCTGCCTTGGCCTCCCAAAGTGCTGGGATTACAGGTGTGAGCCACTGCACCTGGCTGGCTGTCCCTTTAAGGCAGCCCACTTTGGGCACATCTCTCTGGAGGGCAATAAATAATAGCTGTGCTAGTTAAGACTGAGAAACTTTAGGCCACGGCTCTCCAGGGAAAATGATTCCTCCTCAGTGGAAAATTGTCTTTGATTTTTATTGTAAATTTCTCAAGGCCTCTCATCCAAAAGTGTGATAGCAATTACCTGAACATCCACACCCTGCAGGAATAAAAGGCTGGAGAAGCCACCCTTGTCGCTAGACCATGTGTGCACTGCCCATGTGGGGTCCCAGGTCTTGTGCCCATACCTAAACTAGACGCTCTTAACAGGCACCTTGTGGCTTGCAGCTCTGGTAGAAAGAGGCAGAGGAGAGAGTCCTGCCTGCCGTGCAGAGGGATGCAAATGGAAGAGGTGAGACCTAGTCCCACCGAGTTACAAGGTGGGTCTTCTGAGTTTAGAGCTGCCTAGAGCAGCTCCAGCTTTGCCTGGAAGAGATGAAACTGCCGTACAGGTGAGCCTGGGGACCTCAGGTTCTCCAAGGAGACTGGGTGGCAGGAGTGTCCTGAAGCTGGCAGTCACTGGCCCCTGAGAACCAACAGCTAAAATTTCAAGAACTTTGCAAGCAAGTTGTTAAACAGAGTCAACATTAAAAATTAAATCATGTAAATTTACAATTAAACAACTTTATACTAGAAACAAAGGTAACAGGGGAACTCTTGTATGATACTACAATGGTGGATACATGTTATCAAACATTTGCCAAAACCCATCAAATGTAAACCACCAAGAGTGAACTGTATGGTAAAGGATGGAATTTGGGTGATTATGATGTATCAGTGGAGGGTCATGAATGGTAACAAATGTTCCACTCTGGCCTGGAAGTGGGGGAGGCTACACGTGTGTGGGGAGGGCGGGTATATGGGAAATCACTACTTTCTGTGAAATTTTGCTGTGAACCTAAAACTTTCCTTAAAAAAATAGTTTAGTGACTTAAAAGAAACCCCAAAGGTAATAAATACTCAGAAATCATCATTTTCTAATTAATTTACTAGTACCTAAGCTTTTACTAGTACCTAAGCTTTTACTAGTACCTAAGCTATAGAGACAGTGACTTATTGTCTCTATGTGATGGAAATACGTAAGGGTATGCTACAGTGCCTCTCGTCCCAACTCTGTGTCCAAGTGACATCACGTGGATAGCCTGAAATCAGCCACAGTGGGACTATTTACTCCATAAAAATTGGCAAATGCTACAAATCGGGGCTTAATTTATATTGCTGTGTTGATTTTCTAGACGTCAGAAGATGAAACAGAACAAACTTACATGTGTCATGGCTACAGTTGTTACATTGTGAATTGCCCCCAAATCCAAGAAATCTCCCAGACTTTGCAAACTATTATCTGAGTCAACAAAGAAATTGTTCATATCATTAATTAATGAATGAGTGAAGTCTTCATTGTTTCACTTTTGTCTTTCTTGTTAACATAAATAAAAACATCATCCAACATTCCTCATGCTTCAATTGTAACCATAGACTGGCCATAGATATGGGAGTTCAACAAAAATCAATGGGAGCATTCTATGAGAATCAACTGGCTGCATGGCATTTACAATAGAGTACTGTACGTTTTATTATTTGTAAATTGTGTGCTATACATCTTTCATACCAGTAAAATGTATAATAAACCTTAACCTATACACCATTGCCTGATTAGAGAGTCTGGGATCTTGGCAGTCTAAGAAAGAAAGAAAGAGAGAGAGAGGAGAGAGAGAGAGAACACCCTGGTAAAGGTTGTTGGACTTTCCTCTTTGTCCCTCAAAAATAAAAGCAATGCCAGCACTGCCCCAGACATCCCCCATTCAACGCTCACAGTTATCTCTGAGGGAGGCATCTTAGCAGGGTTTGCCTTAGAAGCAGACCCTGTTGTTTATCTGGGAGGTGATCCCAGGGAACACCAGTGGGGAAGTGGGAAAGGGAGGCTGGGAAGGGAAGATGGCCTATAAAAGCGTGTGTTATCAACCATTTACCGTTTTGGATCATGCTGGGGACTCTGGTGGCAGAGTAGAATTTGCACTGAGGATTGCCCTTAACAGAGGATGGGGCCGAGCACGGTGGCTCACACCTGTAATCCCAACACTTTGGGAGACTGAGGCGGGTGGATCACCTGAGGTCGGAAGTTCGAGACCAAACTGGCCAACATGGTGAAATCTGTCTCTACTAAAAATACAAAAACACTGGCTGGGCATGGTGGTGCATGCCTGTAATCCCAGCTACTTGGGAGGCTGAGGTAGGAGAATCGCTTGAACCTGGGAGGCAAAGGTTGCAGTGAGCCGAGATCGAGACATTGCGCTCCAGCCTGGGTTACAGAGTGAGACTCTATCTAAAAAAAACTAAAACCAAAAAAGCCACACACAGAGGATCGGGGTGCTGGGATACTGAGACATCAGCCCCTAACCCTGACTGGTTGACTGCTGCTCTGGGAGCACATTAATTCATAATTTTCTTTCCTGACATTGCGTGTCTGCGTGTGTGAGAGAGAACAAAGATAACCTCGCGTGTGCTCTGAGACGGGATAAAAACAACCAACCAGAACTGTCTGAAATGGAAAGCTGAGAAGGCGAGGGGCAGCTACACACTCTCTCTGTTCAGTCCCACAGACATCTGTGTTCAAGTGACGTCACGTGGATAGCCTGAAATCTATCACCAGCCCTGACACTCACTAGGTTTCATAAATCCTATCGCGTTTGTTTATAAAGTATTCTGAAGACATTAAAAAGGGCAGTAAGATGAAGCCTTTGCGACAACATGCAAAGTACATCTGATATATGAGTGAAAAATAGCAGCATATTACCCTGAGTCTACACTAAATTATCTAGTCTGTTTATCTGTTACACCTTTGTTTCTGTCTCCTTTTATTAAGACTCGAAGGTTCATACGGATAAGGAGTAGGGATTCTGCTTTGTTCATTGCTGTAAGGCAGGCACTTGTCATGATGCCTGGCATGCAATAGTTGCTCAATAAATATTTGACAAATGCATTCACTAATAAAGAGTACGAGCACGTAAGGAAGAGAAGAGCTGGTTGGTACAGGGGTGGGCAATGTACCGCCCTCTGCACTCAGTCCCACAATTTCCTTAGTTGTATGTCATATCATTGTAATATATGGATAACAAACAAGAAGAAACAATGGATGCCAAAACCAAATAGGCACCTAATGAAAGCCAAACCATGGGTCTATTACCTCTGTGGCCAGGAAGGTTTAGAAAAATGCAGCAGGGTGGGCTGGAGGTACTGATAATAGTTAGCACTTGTATAATGATTACCATGAGCCAACTCTTCTTATATATCAACTCATTTAATCATCCCAACAACTCCACTGAGGCATGAACTATTGCCATCACTCTCATTTGATAGATGAAGTCATGGAGGCACAAAGAGTTTGAATGCCATGCCCAAGTCACACAGGTACAGTTGCTACCAGCCCAGTACTTCTCCACCTTTAATACGCATGGTGTGAATGAGACAGACCCACTCCCAACCCTCACAGAACTGACATTCCACTGCAGAGTTTTTCACACTTCAATGTGCACCTGGGATCTCGTGAAAAATGCAAATTCTGACTCATGGTGTCATGGTGGCTCATGCCTGTAATCCTAGCACTCTGGGAGGTCGGGGTGGGAAGATCACCTGAGGTCAGGAGTTTGAAACCAGCGTGGCCGAAATAGTGAAACCCGGTCTCTACTAAAAATACAAAAATTAGCCAGGCGTGGTGGCACACGCCTATGATCCCAGCTACTCAGGAGGCTGAGGGAGGAGAATCACTTGAACCCGGAGGTAGAGGCTGCAGTGAGCCGAGATTGTGCTACTGCACTGGTCGATAGAGCAAGACTCCGTCTCCAATGAAACAAAACAAAACAAAACAAAATGCAAATTCTGATTTGGTAGGTCCAGTGTGAGGCCTGAGGTTCTGCATTTCTTACAAGCTGCCAGGCAGTTTTGCTGGCCTGTGTCCTGCCCTTTCGCAGCAAAGTGCTAGGCTGCCGAGAAGAACGATGTGTGGAGAGCTGACCACAGGTGGCCTGGGACACACAGGGGCTGCATAGGGAGGCAGGAGAGAGTGGATCCCAGCAGAACTTTTCCTAAACAAAAGGTGATTATGTCTCTTCCAACACATTACTCTCTGATCTGCCTGGCCACCTGCTCAGTCCTCCCCGGTGTGTCCCAGAGCCCATGCCTGAAGATTCTGGTCTCTGTCCTGGTGCAGCAGCTTCCTGTTACTGGCCTCTCCCACTTCTGTGAGATCCTCTTCCATGCCCAGAGCTCACCATCCCCTGTGGAAACCCCTCACTTCCCTGGACCACTCTGGTTCTTCAGGGCTGCTGTCCATGTCCAGTCCAAGAAGGAGGCCCATATCCCTATCCTACCCCAGCCCTTCAGCAACCTCCATGCAGGAAACTGCCTTGGGGGGTGAAGTGAGCTGAGGACCCCTGTCCCAGCCTCACTGCGTGGTGTTTACACTCCTCACTTTCCACGTGTATCCTATGGGGCGCTGGTCCCGGCAGCTCCAATCTCCTGTGCCGGGTGGCAGAGATGCTGGAAGAGAAGTCTCAGACTGGAGCACAACTTCTCTCCCAGAGACACTGACAAGGCTTTCCCTGCTCTCCCAGGGTTCAGCAGTGCCCCTTGAAGTGGTGGAAGGGCCAGCAAGGGTCTGGATGTCACACTCTTGGGGCCGGAGAGGAAGGCGTCTTGCTGGGAGACTCTCAGACTTGGGAGCTGGCTCTGGGTTCTGGTCAGTGAATGTGACTTTCACCAAAAGCCCGGGCTCTGCTCCCCGCTCCCTCTCCTCTACTGCTCCTCACCCAGGGGGGTGCACAAAAGGGAGTGGAGGAAGTATCTGCCCACAGTAGAGGTTCAATATATGCTTGTAAAGTGGATGAATTAATAAATGGATTCAGGTTCGTTTAATTTTCTGGAAGCAAAATTCATGAATCCTTGCCATGGAGAATGGGCTGCAATGGGGTGTGTCCTTCCTGTAGCTCTAAGGTCTGCTGCACAGTAATTACTTAATAAATATTTATTGAGTTTATGAATGAAAGGAAGTGAACGTTGGAGAGAAAGTCTCTCAGCTGAAAGGAAGAAGCCAGTTATCTCAGCCACTCAAAGACAAGATAAGGAGTTAGAATTTGGCAATAACTTGTGTGCAGAAAAAGGGTTTTGGCCAACAGTTAATTCAAGGTGATTCCTGCTATAAGGTATCAGCTAAGGGAGCTAATGCCTGCTTAGGTTGCATAAATGGATGTATAACATTTTAAATGAAGGAGGCTGTTTTCTCCCACTCAAACCTGTTTTTATTATTCTTGGAGAATTGTCTTCAAGTCTGAGCTCTGCTACTTAAGAGAAGCACTGGGCCAGGAGCGGTGGCTCACGCCTGTAATGCCAACACTTTGGGATGCCAAGGCAGATCACGAGGTCAAGAGATTGAGATCATCCTGGCCAACATGGTGAAACCCTGTCTCTACTGAAAATACAAAAATTAGCTGGGCATGGTGGTGCATGCCTGTAGTCCCAGCTACTTGGGAGGCTAAGGCAGGAGAATCGCTTGAACCCAGGAGGCAGAGGTTGGAAGCAAAGGCTGCAGTGAGACTGCACCACTGCACTCTAGCTTGGTGACAGAGCTAGACTCTGTCTCAAAAAAAAAAAAAAAAAAGAAGCGCTGGCAGCCTGGAAAGGTGCAGAGAAGAGGGAGTCAGGGCTTGAGATGGAATCACAAGAGGGCAGCTGGAGGAATATCTGGGACTGATTAACTTCAAGAAAAGAAAACTCAAAAGGTTAAAAAAAAAAAAAAAAAAGAAATCCCAAAAGTAATGTCTTTAAAATAGTCAGAGACCAGTCCTGGGAAGGTTGAACTGGGTACAACATTCTCTGGGTAGTCAAAAGTTGCTAGAAATGCTTCCGAGAGTCATTTTAGAGTCCATCTAAAGAAGAACTTTCTAGCAGTAAAGTTATCCAAGAGTAGACGAAGCTGTCTCCCAAGATAGTGAGGTCAGGGGCACAGGAGGACAAAGGTCAAATGTCCATTGAAAGAGCTCCTACAGAGGTGCCTCAGCAGAACAGGAGGGGATCAGTTTAATGCAAGATTGGGGGTAGGGTTGTAGGAAGGAACGTATTGTTCAATGGTGGGTATTGTTAAGGTCTTCTGTGCCTTGGGTAGTGATTGACAGGTACTTACTATGTTATTGGAAATAATAGGCAGTGGCTCATTCCTGTAATCCCAGCACTTTGGGAAACTGGGGCAGGCCGATCACCTGAGCTCAGGAGTTCGAAACCCGCCTGAGCAACATGGCAAAACCTCTTCTCTACGAGAAACACAAATGTTAGCTGGGTGTGGAGGTACATATCTGTGGTTCCAGCTACTCAGGAGGCTGAGGCAGGTGAATCACTTGATTCCTGGAGGCCGAGGCTGCAGTGAGCTGAGATTGTGCCACTGCACTCTAGCCTGGGCAACAAAACTAACTAACTAACTAACTAACTAAATAAATAAATACATCAGAAAATACAATTTAATTACTCCTAAGAGCAATAAAGCCTTAAAGTGCTGAGGAAGTAAACTAAAAATAGAGCACATCATTTCTTAAAAAAAAAGTTTTATTATTAAAACACGTTTAAGAACTGTTTAGGAGACGGCGTCTGAAAAACTGCTTCGCTACATAGAGAAAAATAGAATTCGATCCCTAACTAACGTTGTAAGCAAAGTTGAACCATAAATGAAAAAAGTCTAAGTGTGAAAGACAAATCGTAAGTATAATAAAGGAAATTATGGGAGAATGTTTTGGTGACCTAGAACAAAGAAGGAATTTCCAAAGTATACCCCTATAATACAGACCATATGGAAAAACAACTGATCAGTCTGAGTGCATCAAAATTTAGGAATTTTGTTCAATGAAAGGCAACATAAACAAAGTTAATAGATAAATGACACAAAGGGAGAAAATGTATGTCATGTCTAATATTAAAAATGGACTGAGGCCGGGTGCAGCGTATCATGCCTGTAATACCAGCACTTTGGGAGGCTGAGGTGGGTAGATCATGTGAGGTCAGGAGTTCAAGACCAGCCTGGCCAACATGGTAAAACCCCTTCTCTACCAAAAATACAAAAATTACCGGGGCATGGTGGCTTACACCTGTAATCCCACTACTCAGGCAGCTGAGGCACGAGAATTACTTGAACCTGGGAGGGGGAGGTTGCGATGAGCCAAGATTCTGCCACTGAGCTCCAGTATAGTCAACAGAGTCTCAAAAAAATAAAATAAATAAAAGTGAATTGATATCTTGGAATATAAAATTAACCATTGAAATCTGCCACAAAATCTGTGAGAATCCCAATAGAAAAGCAGGCAAGAACACAAGCCAGTTAACGCAACCAGAGAAGCCCCAAAGACGACAGGCATGTGAAGGATGTTCTCATTAGTAACTCGATGATTGGAAATTGATATGCAATGTGATATCACTTTACATTCACCAGATTAGCAAGAACAAGAAGTCAGGAAAGAGCACAGCACTGGCATGGTGGTGGGAGGTAGGAGCTTTCATGCTTGGCCTTGGAGTATCATCCTGGAAGGTCACCTGGCAGGACTCAATCAAATTAATTCTGTCTATCTCCTACGACCCAGCAATTCCACTCCCCAGTGTTGATCCAAAGAAATCCAAACACACATCCAGAAGGGGATATTTAAGAGGATGTTCATCACATCGTTGATTAGGTCTAAGGGCACTGGAGGCAACTTATATGTGCATCATTGGGGAATGGATTAAGAAAGTGGCTGGGCACTGTGGCTCACACCTGTAATCCCAGCACTGCAGGAGGCCGAGGAGGACATCTTATGAGGTCAAGAGATCAAGACCATCCTGGTCAACATGGTGAAACCCTGCCTCTACTAAAAATACAAAAATTAGCGGGGTGTGGTGGTACATGCCTGTAGTTCCAGCTACTTGGGAGGCTGAGGCAGGAGAATCTCTCAAACCTGGCAGGCAGAGGTTGCAGTGAGCCGAGATCGCACCACTGTACTTCCAACTTTCAGCCTGGATGACAGAGTGAGACTCCTTCTCAAAAAACAAAGCACTCTAGATGCACACTATGGAATACCAAGAGCATTTGAGGTAGACACACGGCTACATGGAACATAGAGCATGAACACATGGAGAATGAAAACAAGAACCAGCATTGTATCTATAGCATGATCATATTTATGTGCAGTAATATTACATGCATATAAAACTAATAAAACATGTTCTACCCAAATGGGAGGGGTAGAGGTGGGAAATGTGGTAAAAAGGGATCACATTGATCAATTCATCAATCCAGACGGAACCTAGCATGGCCAATGGGGACCCATGGCCATGAACGGAGGAGTGTGGTTAACTCTGCCCTCTGAATCTCAGGTCCTGAAACAGTCAAAAGCTGGACCAGCACATCCACAAGGTGGATGCCTGTGGGCAGTGCACAGCGCCCATACTTGGCTTTCTGCTCTGCTGCTGCTGTGTTGAAATTCTTAATAATTTTTTAACAAGGGACCTTGAATTTTTACTCTCCCTGGGCCCTAAAAATTATGTAGCTCATCTTGTCCTCAGTGTGATTCCCTTCTCTGGGACCCACAGTACTGTCCCGTGGACCTGTTGCAGAGCTCAGTGCTAAGATATGTAAAGGACTTGGTTCCTAGTTTAGCAAATAGCAGGTGCTTCTTCCACGGAGATGAGAGGCAGAATCTTATGGTAGCCAAGTGTGTGGATTCCGGAGCCAAACAACCAGAGTGCAAACCCCATCTATGCCGCTAGTGACAGTGCCTCCGTATCATCATCAGTTACGTGAAAAAAACAAAAGCCCTGCCACACAGCGCTGCTGCAAGGATTCACTGAGTTAATACACGTAAAGTACTTAGAACAGTGCCTGACACAGTCTAAATCCTCAATTGGTACTTGCTTTGATTTTTATCATGATTCAAACCATTATTGAAAGAAAGACCGGGTTCCCCTGGAGTTTCCTTCAAAGTTGAGAATCTACGCTTTGATGAGTCCATGGGATGCTTGTAATGCGCTCAACAGACAGGACAGGGTGACTCAGCAGGGGAGAGTGAGTTATTAAGTAGAGTAATTTTCTCTCATTTTTCATTCCAGAAACCCGAGTGAGGTGGCCGTTGCTCCTGCAAGTGGCCCAGACTGCGTGGCCCGAGGCAGGCAGATGGGGCAAATTGGGGAGAGGCAGGGGATGCTGCCCTGACTTCAGCAGGTGTGTGCACCTGACTCGAAGCCAGCCCCATCCCCGGCCCTGCCTTTTCCCACTCACTTCCATTGGTTGGGGCAGCACCTCTGAGGTCCTGGAGAAAGGCCTCATCCCCCATTGCCAGGGGCTTCCAGAGTGTCTCGAAGTCATATGGGAGTGATTTGGGACTCTGGGCTGCAGGGTTCTTAAGGCAAGAGCTGGCTAAGATTTCCATAAACACAAGCACCGAGCCATTTATGGGTTTTACTAGAAATTTTATTGGCATTTGGTCGTGTTGGCATTGTGTGTGCCTTCAAATGTAAATTAGATTACTGGCAGTAGATTCAATTTAGTGGTAAAAATGTAAAGGGAGTCGAGTTAGGCTGAGGATGAAACAATGTGGTGACTGTTCTTGGGTTGACAAAGGGTGAGATCACCAAGCAAGCGCGCGGTGTGGAGCGGGGAGTGACGTGGAGGATGGGGAAGGCGCACTGGGTCACCTCTCCCCCAGAACTTGCACGTCGGAGGAACTTGGTACCAGCAGCCACCTGAGTTTTCTGTTCCCCTGGTAGGTGCAAGGTCAATGCCATATTTTGCTTCCATAAACATGAAACACACACCACATGGATTTTTGAGGAAAAGAAAGCTTCCAGAGTCTAAGAAGGTTTGGCGGACACACGGTGCCACTAATAGCTGCCATTTATTGGACACTCACTGTGTACTGTACCCTGTGCCAAGTGATCTTCGAAAACAACCTTTGAGCGAGGTGCTACTAATAGTTCCGTTTCACAGATGCGGAAACTGAGGTAGAGAGAGTGGAAGTGACCTGCCTAAGACTACCCAGCTAGTAAGTGACAGAGCAAGGACTGCTGAGCGTCTAACCATCGCATTTTCATTCTCACAAAGTACCTGTGTTCTTTTTATACAGGTTTGCATTTGCGTGTGTTCATACATGGCTGAGTGTGTATGTGTGTGCGTGTGCAAGTCGGCTCACAGGTAGGTGTATCTTAGAACATATGTGTGGGCACAGGCAGATGTGTGTGTGTGCATGCGTGAGTGTGTTTTCATGGGGGTAGGCATGTGGGTGTGTGTAGGTAGGTGTGCGCCCACAGGTCTGTGTGAGAGTACATGCACATGGATGTGTGTGGAGGGGGGAGGTGTGTGCTCACGTGGGCATGTGTGTGCATGCAGGTGTGGCCATGAGAATGACGACTTCCTGAAAGCAGGCCCTGGCTCTGTCATTTTCTTTCTTTTGATTTTTTTTTTTTTTTTTGAGACAGAATCTCAGTCTGTTGCCAGGTTGGAGTGCAGTGGCACGATCTCAGCTCACTGCAACCTCTGTCTCCCAGGTTCAAGCAATTCTCCTGCCTCAGCCTCCCGAGTAGCTGAGATTACAGGCACACGCCACCATGCCCAGCTAATTTTTGTATTTTAAGTAGAGACAGGGTTTCACCATGTTGGCCAGGATGATCTTGATCTCTTGACCTCGTGATCCACCCACCTCGGCCTCCCGAAGTGCTGGGATTACAGGAGTGTGCCACCGTGCCCGGCCGGCTCTGTCTTTTTCAGCAGCATCTCCCCAGTGCTGAACAAGTAGCAGCTATGATTATTTGGGTTGTAGCTCACCCTAAGGTGCTAGAGAATCTGTAAGTGGCTGCATATAATCCATGGAAGTTTCCAAAGATGTAGGGGAACAATGCCTTAAGTGCAAATTCTCTCTAACGATGAACTTCAGGCCCATGGGAGTAGCGCCTGCTGGCAGAAATCCTTGCCAGCACCTTCAAACCCCATCTGATGGGGCCTTCCCTCCAAATGTGAAAGGCGACTGCCCTACTGATGAAATGGTTGTGTCCAAAGGAGGCCTGAGGTCAGACTGTTGGTCTGCAGAACACCTAGAAATCCGCAACTCAGTGACAAATGGTCGCATGACCCTCAGCGACTTATTTTACCACTGAGGGCCCAAACTAACTTTCGTGTATCATGGAGGCTTGGATAAACGGACTTTTCTCAAAGACATGTGAGATGAAGCTGAGAGGGAAACAGCAGTGTGCAAACCCTAGGCCGGGCATGGTGACTCACGCTTGTAATTCCAGCACTTTGGGAGGCCGAGGTGGGTGGATCACCTGAAGTCAGGAGTTTGAGACCAGTCTGGCCAACATGGTGAAATCTCTTGTCTACTAAAAACACAAAAATTAGCTGGGTGTGGTGGCACACGCCTGTAATCCCAGCTACTAGGGAGGATGAGACAGGAGAATCGCTTGAACCCGGGAGGCAGAGGTTGCAGTGAGAACAGAGATCACGCCCTGGCATTTCAGCCTGGTCAATAAAAGCAAAACTTCGTCTAAAAAAAAAAGATATATGGATGAGTAAATTCTATTCGGGAAGAAAACATTTACATAACATTTATAAACTTCTACTATATGCACATGGCAATAAAAGAGAAGCCTCAAATATTAAATATGATTATTTCTGGGTGATGGGACTGTGTGCTTTTTTACTTTTTTCCTTATCTACATATTATCTTAATTTTCCACCATAAACATGTAGTACTCTTGAAATGGGCAAAACTGATCAGTGTTTGCTTATGTTATTTGAGAAGTTGAGCACCGACGGATTTATTCATCTCAGCTTTGACATTCTGCTGTTCTCTCTTCTGACCTGCTTTGAGAGTGGATGGGGGTGGGGTGGGGGTAACTCCCTATGGAAAGGGGGGAGTGGCTGTTAAATAGCTTGATCTCTTTTATGGGGTTCCCGCACACACCTCGGCTTTCTCCATGGCGCCCGGCATTTGCAGGGCACCTGCCGCCACAGACCTTCAGACCAGCCTTACAAACCTCATGACTCGACACGCTCCAGCCACTGGCCCCAGGCCCCCGGCTCCGGGGCTAGGGAGGCAGCCAGGCCCCCCCACCGGGCCCTCCACCTGAAAGAGATTAGCCGGGACCACCAGAAGCCTGCAACACTAATCGGAGGGATTTTCTTACTTGTTTCCTTCAACGAGTTCCTCCAGGTGTTTCTAGTGATTAGCCAGGGCCCGGGCGGCTGGTCACTGTGCCACCATTGTGTCCCGGGCCCTGTTTCCCCACCACGTGGCCTTTGGGGACGACCCCAAATAAAAATGGCGAGAGCAGACTGCCAAGTGGCGGGACCATTTACGGGCGGGACGCGGGAGGACACGGAGCGCGCCCAGAGGGCTTTACAGCTCCACCTCGCGCCCCGACCGACTGGACTCGCAGGCTCCCAGGCGTCTCATTGGCCTCCTTTATGGGGTGGTGACACCTCGGTGACGCAGGTCCGGCTTTGGGATGCATTTTTTCTGTTGGTGGGGTTGGTTTTTGCTTTCCTGCCGGGATGGCCTCAGCTAAATCCCCGCTGATTGCCACCGCGCTGTGGATGAGATGGTCTGCTGCACAGGCAGCTGGCCACCGCCCCGGCAGATAAAGCAGGGAGCCTTCCCCCACAGCTTGGGTTTCTGCTGTTGCCTCTTCCCTTGGTGTGGATTACACTGTTTTTCTCATAAACATGCCCTCCCCTCCATGCCCACCACTGAGGAAGGCTTTTTCTGAGCAACGGAAGAGACCAAGAAAACCTCAAGCAGAAATAAGGATGGGTGTGTGGATGGAAGGTCCAGTCTAGGTACCCCCTCTGTCCTGGAATTTGGACTTTTCTCTTCTTTCTTTTTTTTTGAGACAGGGTCTCACTCTGTGGCCCAGGCTGGAGTGCAGTATTGCAATCATGGCTCACTGCAACCTCTGCCTCCCAGGTTCAAGTGATTCTCCTACCTCAGCCTCCATTTTCTAACTCCACAGTTTTAAGAAGCTTTAAGAATTAGAAAATAAAGAAAGGGATGAAGGAAAAAGACAAAATGCAGGGAAGAGAGACACCCAGAGCTGTCCAGTGACCCCCAACCCATAGCCCTCCCCTTCTTGCCAGAGCTGGATGGACACTTGGGGAGCCCATAAGTCCTGGAAGGCTTGCAGGCAGGCTTCAGGGGGCCGAGAAAGGATCAGAGCGCCATGAAGAATTTTTCTGGACAGTATTCACTGTTTCCTTCAGATCCTCAGAGGCTCATAGGACTCCACTAGGGTTCAGAATTACTGATCTAGTTCATCCCCATTTGATATATGGGGAAACTGAGGCAACTCTCCCAAAAGATACATGGTGGATAAGTGGCAGAGCCAGCACCACACATTCTGAAGTCAGGTTAGAACACCACTGGGAGGTGGCAACAAGCTGGAGGCCATGCCCTGCTCGATGAAAAATGAAATAAATAAATAAATAAATAAAAGTAGCTGCTACATACCAGGTCCTGCTCAGAGCATTTTACATATAATTATTCTTTGATTCTCAAAACAGCCCTATGAGATCGTTTAATAGTATTTCCCCATTTTAGAGATAAGAAAACGGAAACATAGTAGAACTAATGACTTGTCCAATGTCACAGAGCCAGGCAGTGCAGAGACTGTTTTTAACCCCATGGTAAGCACTCAACTGAGCAAGGCTGAGATAAAAAGAATCTGTATGGACTTTGGAGAGTCAAAATGTGGTTTTGCTATTTACCCAGCACCGTCTCTTCCCTTCTCTGACACTCAGTTTTCTCACCTGGAAAAAAGAAGTGGGGTTATTTCGTCTTTTTGGGTTTTTTTTTTTTTTTTTTTTTTTGGAGAGACTTGTCCTCTGTTGCCTAGGCTGGAGTGTGGTGACACAATCTTGGCTCACTGCAACCTCAAGCTCCTGAGCTCAAGCCATCCTCCTGCCTCAGCCTCTGAAGTAGTTGGGACTGCAGGCGCACGCCACTAGGCCCAGCTAATTTTTTGTATTTTTAGTGGAGACGGAGTTTCAGCCATGTTGGCCAGGCTGGTCTTGAACTCCTCAAGTGATCCACCCACCTCAGCCTCCCGAAGTGCTGAGATTATAGGTGTGTACCACTGCACCGAGCCAAGTCACCGTGTCTGGCCTCTACTTCTTCAATTTGTTGGAAGGATCAAGAGAAATAATGTAGAGAAAGCCCCTCTCCTGGTGCCTGGCACATGAGAGGTTCTTAAAAATGAACTCTCGAGCTGAATTAAAATCAAAGCAGGCCAGTCATGGTGGCTCAAGCCTGTAATCCCAGCACTTTGGGAGGCCAAGGGGGGTGGATCACTTGAGGTCAGGAGTTCGGCAAACATGGTGAAACCCTGTCTCTACTAAAAACACAAAATTAGCTGGGCGTGGTGGCACATGTCTGTAATCCTAGTTACTCGGGAGGCTGAGGCAGGAGAATCACTTGAACCTGAGAAGTGAAGGTTGCAGTGAGCAAGGTTGCAGTGAGCCAAGGTCACGCCACTGAACTCCAGTCTGGGCAACAGAGTGAGACCCTGTTTCAAAAAATAAATGAAATGAAAGCAAAGCGCTGCCAAGATTTCCAGAGCTGGAGCTGTGCCCAGGACAAGTTGGGTTGGGCACTGAGGAAGACAGAGAGAGGTGACCGGGGAGGTTAAAGGGCAGGGGTTGCTCTCTTATCCCAGAGAACAGGGTCTCCCAGAGGTCTTTGAGCCAAGATGCAGTAGAATTTGATCACATCTCTGCAAAGGCACCTCCCTGTGGACCATGATTTGCATAGTCCCACCCACAGACTGACACTCGCTTCCTAGATCCTTCTTGGAGCTGTCATTCAAGCAGGAGTCCGTGTTGTGGCACCTTAGTGGCATCTCCTGCACCCTTAGTTTGAGGAGCACCTGATCCCCAGAGTGAAAGAGCCCATTTTTGTTGGTGGCGTCCCTTTCCCCCAGGCCACCCTCCCTCTTGCCAACCCACAGATGCCAGCCTGTTAGTGGTCTGGATCCCTCAAAGAAACCTAGAATAAAGAAATAGCAAGCTAGGTAAGATCCAAACATCCGGCCCTAGCACAACAATCTTATTCTGTAGGCACAGGGACCGCAGACAGCTCTTTTCAGATCTAAAGTGAGGGCAGGTCAAAGGTTTAAACAATTGGTCCTTGGTTCTGCTTAAAGCAGTTAAGCTAGGACCAGCCTGATTCTTCCAGAAGTCCCAGTGCCCAGCAAACATTCCAACCCCGTTGCTTGGTATTTAAGCTGTGTCAGACCCCACCCCACACTGTTCCACCCTACAGGCCCAGGAAATGGAGCTGGTCTTGACAGTCCACATTTATATACCAGACTATTCCATATCCAGCCAGGTGTCCTTCCTCCACATACTTGAAGGTCTAAATCCAAACTGTCCTTCAAGATGCTCACACATGCCCTCTCGCTCAAGAGCCATCCTTGCAACCTGTGACCTCACCTCTCTGTGATGCTCTCATGACGTTGACCATTTCTCACTCAGTGTTAGTGACTTCTCACCTCCCCTAGCCTGAGCATTCCTCAAGGGTTGCACCGTGCATTTGTAAGCTCTCAGGAGTTCAGAGGCCTCCACCTCTAGATTCACCTGGGCAGGCCCCTGCTCAGGGCAGGGATTGTATCCACACTAACCAGCCATAGGCCTGTCCTCCCTGTCTATAATTTTCCAGGGAGCCCCCCTGCCCACTTCCCGGGTCTCAGGCCATTCTAGGCTACACACTGCTGCTAGACTGCATTACTTGTCCTCTTTCACAGGTGAGGACATTGAAGCTCAGAGAGGCTCTGTAGCTTTCCTGAAGCCACACAGCAGCTAAGTGACAAGAATGGAATTTGAGCCCAGGTGGCCCAGCTCTTACATACTCCACTGTCTCAACTAAGATCAGCACTGGAAAAGCCCATCTCAGCAAGTTCTTCTGAAAATTCAGTGGAAATCTATTGTCTACCCATCTGGTTTCTTTTATTCAAGATCCCTGAAGAATAATTTTGATCCAGAGTTAATTGTGTCTCCTGCCACAAAAACTAGCACAAAGTAGGGGCACTATACTTTGTCTTGAGTAGATGAATCATTTATTCACAAAAGTTGTTTTTGTTGCGCCTTAAGGTCAGTGTAGTGCTTCTGCACACATTAAATACCATAAGCCTCCCGATAATCTAGGAGAAAGACAGGGCAGGGGCTGAGATCAGAGGGGAGGTGAAGCGCACACCAGAGGCACTAGAGACACAAAGAAAAAGAAGATTCAGGCCGGGTGCTGTGGCTCACACCTATCATCTCAGCACTTTGGGAGGCTAAGGAGGGGTGGCTTGCTTGAGCCCAAGAGATAGAGACCAGCCTGGCAAAATGTCTCTATAAAAAATACAAAAATTAGCTGGTTGTGGTGGTGCAAGCCCATAGTCCCAACTACTCCAGAGTCTGAGATGGGAGGATGACCTGGAATCAGGAGTTGGAGGTTGCAGTAAGCCATGATTGCGCCACTACACTCCAGCCTGGTGACAGAGCAAGACCCTGTCTCAAACAGAAAAGAAAGAAAAGAAAGAAGAAAAGAAAGAAAGAAAGAAAGAAAGAAAGAAAGAGAAAGAAAACCACAGTAAAAATAGCAGTGCCATGAGGTGTTAATAACAAGAATTACTTCAGTAAAATAATAGCTAATGAATACTGAGTGCTTGCTTTATTCCAGCACTAGGCTAGCTAGCACCTTGCATTCATAGACAGATTTAATTTTTGCTACGACCCTGTGAGGTGGGTTCAATGATCATCTCCGTTTTACAGATAAGGCAACAGAGGCACAGAGAGTGTCATGTCCTTGCCTGGATTCATCCAGCCAGAAGTGGAAGACTGGGATGTGAACCCAGGCAACCAGCGATGTACCCTACTGTGTCCTCTCTTCGCGGGCACTACACGTGTCTCCATTTTACCCATGGGAAAGCCCAGGGTCAGAGAAAGAAAGTCATGAGCTCAAGTTCCAACCAAGGGCCAGATGAGGAGTTAGTTCTGTCCTTCATAAGTTATGTGACTTTGAGCAAGGCGTAAGAACTCTCAACACGACTGGTGCTCACCGCCCTGTCCTTGGAAGCAGCATAACAGGGATGTGTCAAAGGCTTCCCAGGAGAATGGAGTGTCCAGGATGGATGGCACGACTCCTCCGAGGCAGCCCCAAGTCTGGCCAGGCGCCTTGCTGTGCTGCATGGAGGACTCAAAGTTTCGGTCAGCAGCCCTGTCTCTGCCCTCAGACACAGAACAGGAAGCTGGAGGCTGCTTCAAAGGGAGGAAAAATGAGCATTTCGTAGCCAGTGGACACCAAACCAGACCTTTCCTCTGGTATTTCAGTGTATCTTATTCATTTATCATTTATTCGTTTAAGATGAGGTATTGCTGTTACCCAGACTGGAGTACAGTGGTGTGATCACAGTTCACTGCAGACCCAAACTCCTCTGCTCAAGTGATCCTCCTGCCTCAGCCTCCTGAGTAGCTGGGACTACAGGTGTGTTGCCACCACCTCAGCTGATATTTTAATTTTATTTTGGAGAGACGAGGTCTCCCTATGTTGTCCAAGCTGGTCTTGAACTCCTAGTCTCAAGCAATCCTCCTGCCTCAGCTTCCCAAAGTGCTGAGGTTACAGGCATGAGCCACTGCGCCCAGTTATTTCAGTGTATTTTAGTTATTCAGTGTCATTCCCACCACTAAGTCCCTGCTCTGACTCCAGTTCATCCCCTGCACCTGGCCAGGTAGGTGTGATCATTCTGCTTAGAGGTGAGAACACTCAGCTCATGGAATTAAAGTGACTTTTCCAAAGTCCCATAGCAGGGAAGAACGAGAGAAGCAGAACATGGCATCTGATCCTGAAGCCCAACTCTCTCCAGAATCTTTCAGATACAAGACAAAAGGAAATCAAAATAGGAGGAAAACTGAAATTCTGGAAAATCGAAAGCAAAATAAAACAAATGAGCCTGAACATGTATCCAGTTGGTGGCATAAGTAAACACAGCAGAATGATTTCAAGGGGAAGCACAGTGATGTCACCGAATATCCCCAGTGGAATGAAACCTGAAAACAAAAAGAACTGAAAAAACGTTTAAACTGTTTTCAGTAGTTCTATCACCAAGTAATAATCATCTCTGTCTTGTTATTCCAAGATATTATGTATGCATTTTTAGGGATATGGCAAGTAGGTAATTCTTTACATATACACCATGGAATACTATGCAGCCATAAAAAAGGATGAGTTCATGTCCTTTGTAGGGACATGGATGCAGCTGGAAACCATCATTCTCTTTTCTTAAATAAAAAACATTTTTTTTTGAACTCTGAACTTTTTATTGGCCTCCTGCTCCCCAAAGGGTACCCTGCTTTTGCTGGCTTAATGCCTCAGAACTTTGGTATCGTTGGTCTCAGACACCACTTTGCCATCCACTATCCGGCGGGTGGTGGTCTTTTGGATGGTTTGCATGGAGTTGCTGCTGTCCAAGGCATCACCAAGATTGAATTCCTCGCCATCTTCCAGCAGGCGGCGGTAGGTGGCAATCTCAGCTTCCAGCTTGACCTTGATGTTCAGCAGGGCTTCATACTCCTGGGCCTGTCGCTGTCCCTCTGCCCGGGTCTGTGCCAGCTCTGACTCCAGGTGCAGCAGGATCCCATTGAGCTGCTCCATCTGTAGGGCGTAGCGGGCCTCCACCTCCCTCAGGCTGTTCTCCAAGCTGGCCTTCAGATTTCTCATGGAGTTCAGGTCGATCTCCAAGGACTGGACTGTACGTCTCAGCTCTGTGAGCGTCGTCTCAGCAGCTCCAACCTCGGCGGACTGTGTGGTGACCACTGTGGTGCTCTCCTCAATCTGCTGAGACCAGTACTTGTCTAACTCCTCTCGGTTCTTCCGAGCCAGCTCGTCATATTGGGCCCGAATGTCTGCCATGATCTTGGCGAGGTCCTGAGATTTGGGGGCATCTACCTCCACGGTCAACCCAGAGCTGGCAATCTGGGCTTGTAGGCCTTTTACTTCCTCTTCGTGGTTCTTCTTCATGAAGAGCAGCTCCTCCTTGAGAGCCTCGATCTCTGTCTCCAGCTGTAGTCGAGTGACATTGGTGTCATCAATGACCTTGCGGAGCCCATGGATGTCATTCTCCACAGACTGGCGCATGGCCAGCTCTGTCTCATACTTGACTCTAAAGTCATCAGCAGCAAGACGGGCATTGTCAATCTGCAGAACGATGCGGGCATTGTCCACAGTATTTGCGAAGATCTGAGCCCTCAGGTCCTTGATGATCTTGAAGTAATGGCTCCAGTCTCTGACCTGGGGTCCCTTCTTCTCCAAGTGCTCCCGGATTTTGCTCTCCAGCCTCCGGTTCTCGGTCTCCAGGCTCCTCACTCTGTCCAGGTAAGAGGCCAGGCGGTCGTTGAGGCTTTGCATGGTCTCCTTCTCGTTCTGGATGCCTCCCATTCCTGCCAGACCCCCAGCCATCCCTGAGGCCAGGCCCCCGGACCCCATGCCGCCCCGGAAGCTGGTGGAGCGGGACACGGAGATCCGGGAACCAGAGCCCCCGACGCCTGCATAGACACTGGCCGCGCTGCTGACCGGCCGGGCGCGTAGCTGGGCGCCTGGACAGAGCCCAGGGACCGGTAGTTGGTAGAGAAGGTGGAGCGAGTGGTGAAGCTCATGCTGTATGAGAGGAAGGCGAGGGGACAGGACTCAGGCTTTGCCGACCTAAAAAACATTTTTTTAAGATAAGGCCTTGCTCTGTTAGGTTGGAGTGTCATGGTGTGACTACAGCTCACTGCAGCCTCGGATTCCTGAGCTCAAGCAATCCTTCTGCCTCAGCCTCCCAAGTAGCTAGGACTTACAGGCACACCACCATGCCCAGTTAGGTAATTCTCTTTCAAACCAGCAACTGTCAGCCCTTTGGAAATTGTGACCTCCTGCTGTGAGGGCTGTATCTATTTTAAGGCCCCAAGGTGAAAGGGCTCTATTTTCACACATCCAGCAAGATGCATGATCTGACTCGTGTTCATCTATGATGGTCTAGGAGAGAGCCCTAGGCAGGGAGGAGTTGACATTGAATTGCCCCATGTCCCTTCCTTCCCTGAGCTCCTCCAAAAGGAGGGTATGCCTAGCAGAAAAGAGATGGGAAACAGCCCAAGCATGCAGAGGAAGGACTTAAGGTTGGTGGTGGTGATCAGGAGCATGTAGTCAGGAATAATCTGGCTCCAGAGAAGCCACATGCATAGCATCCAGCATAGTACTTGATCCCTGGCTGCAACTGCTGGGCGCTAGCAGGGCTTCCTGGCCGCCTTCACCAGCATCTCCGGGCTCTTCTCCCAGCCTTTTAGGTAATGCTCCCTTGTTAATAGGATCATGATATTAGTACTGGAGAGGAACAAATATTACTTTGTGCACCAGCCAACTGAGACTACCTCAGGTTGCATTTAATTTGGGAACTGTGTAGCTAGCTAATTTTTTTATAATAGACGCCACATGTACTCCGTAACTTCCCTGAGTGCCTCAGCAAATGTGTGACCCAACCCTGGCCTTGAGTCCACCCGGGCCTCAGAAGGGACATGGGAAGTTCAACCCCTTGAGGCCCACCTGCTGGCTACATGCTCTGTAGGGGTCCCTGTCCTGGTTTCTAGGCTGGGAACATGTCGGGGGCAGTATAGGATGGTGTTCACACCCATGGGGTCTGAGCCTGATTCCTTGGGTTCAAATCCCAATTCTGCCTTTTAGAAATTTGGGTTTTGGATTGGCTTAATAATAACAATAACAATAATCCAGTTAAATAAATTGCTCTATGCAAAATGCTTGAAACAGTTCCCAGCATTGAGGAAGCACTCTCTATAGACTTATTTACTGTGATTTTTGTGATTTTTTTTAGGACAACAGAAGTAAAAGTGAAATGGAAGAGATGCATCTGAGAAAAAATTTGAGGGCCTTGGGGACTGACTGTATCTTGGGGTTACAGCTGGCTGTGCACGAGGTTGGGGGTTGCTCAGAGGTAGAGAAAACCTTGGGAGAGAGTCAAGTTTGGGGTCAGGATGAGGCTGGGCTGTTTTGCATGCCTGACACGGTCCATCAGAATGGAGATGCCAGGAGGGTGCAGTGGCTCACGCCTGTAATCCCAACACTTTGGGAGGGAAAGGCAGCTTGTGGATCGCTTGAGACCAGGAGTTTGAGACCAGTCTGAGCAACATAACAAGACCCCATCTCAATCAATCAATCAATCAATCAATCAATAAGAATGGCGACACTGAGTAGACAGGTGGACAGATTTATGCAGAGGTAAGAGTCTAAGAGTTGGGCTCCCTTGGTGTCCTGGGGAAACCAATGGCCCACAAACTGCCTCTCTTATGTTTACAGGTGATTTAGCTTGAGACTTGCATGTATGTATTGTTCTTACTACCTAGTGTGGTTGTGTTTGATTTACATGAAAGTGTCTAGCCCCTCAGCACTCCCACTCTGGCCTGACAATCTTCGGGGAAGCCACACTCTGTTCCCCAGGAGAACCCAGCCCTGCTCCCTAGGGCCATTGTGCCTCACTTGGAGGTGCAGGAAGCATCTGGAAACTCACACATCCTTGGGAGGAATGGGTCATGGACCCCCACACAGAGATGAAGGAACTGAGGCTCCGAGATGTCAATGACTCACGTAGAGTCACTGCTGGCACAAGGTGGAGCAGGGCCATGGCAAGTTCTTTCTGCAGCAGAACGCTTGCTCTTTCCATCTTAATGTCAACCTCAAATCAACTAGAAAGGTGTGGGCTTGTTCCATTTAGTTTGCTCTCCAGGAAGAGCCAAGTGAGAGACGCTCCTCTGCCAGGTATGTGTGTGAAACAAATCCAAGTTCCTGGAAGACAAGAGTTCCTTGGTTGTTCAGAGCAGTGATCTTTACAAGAGCAAGGCCCTAACAGCTGTTTTGACAAGGGACCACAGCTGTGCCCATCTGGCCAGTTTCACATGCTGGGTGCTGGACTGCAGCTCCGGGAAGTGTGGATGGTCTGCAGGGATCTTTGGATGCTGGAGAGTGGGCAGTGTCTCCATCTGGCCTTTACAACAACTGTGTTTCTTAACCTACTTTTCCATGCTCCACCACAGACCACACCAAACAGCAGCCTCTTTGGAGCCTGTTCTATCAGGGAACTTCCCAACTTCTTCTTTTTTTTTTTTTTTTTTTAATTTTTTCTTTGCTTTCCACCTATTTATTTATTTATTTATTTGAGTCAGAGTCTCTCTCTGTTGCCCAGGCTGGAGTGCAGTGGTGCGATCTTGGCTCACTGAAGCCTCCACCTCCTGGGTTCAAGCGATTCTCCCACCTCAGCTTCCCTCTTGACTAGCTGGAACTACGGGCACCCGCCACCATGCCCAGCTAATTTTTGCATTTTTAGTAGAGACTGGGTTTCACCATGTTGGCCAGGCTGATCTCAAACTCCTGACCTCAGGTGATCGGCCCACCTTGGCCTCCCAAAGTGCTGGGATTACAGGCAGGAGCCACCACGCCTGACCCACCTTTACAATATCTTAAGTGTCAGTCTTGACTTCTTTCTCTCTCTCCATCTCGCTTTATCTGTCTCGTAGGCAGAAGTCTCAGGGAGCCCCTCAAATTCCTGACCCCGGTGGACACAGGCTTTCTCTCAGTTCTTCAGTCAAACACAAACCTAGGTGTTGCTGTGAAGGAATCTTGCCGATGTCATTGAAGTCCCAAGTCAGCTGCCTTAAGGTTAAGAGATATCCTGGTGGGCCTGGCCTCATCAGATGAACCCTTAAAATCTGGGTCAGAAGGCCTGGCTCAGTGACTCACACCCAGCACTGTGGGAGGCTGAGCAGAGCAGATTACTTAAGCCCAGTGGTTCAAGACCAGCCTGGGCAACATGGCAAAACCCCGTCTCTACTAAAAATACAAAAAATTAGCCAGGTGTGGCAGCACGTGCCTTTAGTCCCAGCTACTCGGGAGGCTGAGGTGAGAGGATTGCTTGAGCACTGGAAGTGAAGTTTGCAGTGAATGCTGATCACACCACTCCACTCCAGCCTGGGCAACAGAGTGAGACCCCGTCTCAAAAAATAAATAAATAAATAAATAAAAAGGCTGGGTGCAGTGGCTGAGGTGGGTGGATCACCTGAGGTCAGGAGTTCAAGACCAGCCTGACCAACATGGTGAAACTCCGCCTCTTCTAAAAATACAAAAATTAGCTGGGTGTGGTGACAGCCACCTGTAGTCCCAGTGACTTGGGAGGCTGAGGTGTGCTGGCGAAATTCCACCCAGAGGGGCCTAGCCCTGGAGCACACCCAAGCCGAGAGGCACATCCTCAGACAGAGCTGTGTTCCCAGATATCTGTATCGATATTTTGAATTCTTTGAACCAGGGAGGTGGAGGTTGCAGTGAGCTGAGATCGTGCCATTGCACTCCGTCCAGCCTGGGCAACAAGAGCGAAACTCCATCTCAAAAATAAGAATAAAATTAAAAATAACCGGGTCAGGAGATCAGAGACAGGGAGGCAGAGATTTGGAGCCTGGGGGCTGAGCTGCATAGGAGGATTTAATGTGTGAGAGGCTCTCCAGTTTTAGGTTAAAGGTGGGGGTGGCATGTGGCAAGGTGCGGTGGCCTGTGGGAGCTAAGAGGGGCCCCCACCTCTCTCATCCAACAGCCAGCAACCTGAATGAGTTTGCAGGAGCTCCAGGTGAGACACAGCCCCAGTCAGCACCTCGGCTGCAGCTGCAGGAGACCTTTAGCAGAGACCCAGCAGGTCTGAGCCTTGACTCCTGACCTACAGGAACATGGAGGTAATGAACTTATATCAAGTTGCTAAATGCATGGTGACTTGTTATGCAGCCAGAGAAAATGAATACACTTTCCTCCCTCCCTCCCTTCCTCCCTCCACTCCTTCGTTTCTTTTTTAAAACCTATCATGGATGTCTTCCCCTGTTATTACAGACTCTGCAGAAATAAACCTCGGGATAGATTTCCCTCACTTCTCTGTAAAATGCATGTTGGCGAAATTCCACCCAGAGGGGCCTCGCCCTGGAGCATGCCCAAGCCGGGGAGGCACATCCTCAGCCAGAGCTGTGTTCCCAGATATCTATAAAACATATCGTTCGCCCAAAGGCCAGATTTTGCCACATTCATTTCCTTTGATGGAAGGGGTAGCTTCCTACTGACGATCAAAGAGAAAATCTCCCAAGGAAAGAAATCTGAGTTATGACATACCCAGAAAGGACCACTCCTGGGTCCCCGGGAGTTTCCATCTTATTTAAAATTTTTATTTATTTATTTTGAGACGAGTTTCACTCTGTCGCCCAGGCTAGAGTGCAGTGGCTTAATAATGGCTCACTGCAGCCTTGATCTCCCAAGCTTAGGCAATCCTCCCGCTTCAGCCTCCAGCCTGAGTAGCTGGGACTACAGGCGTGTGCCACCACACCTGGCTGATTTTCTTTTCCTTAGTAGAGACAAGGTCTCGTTATGTTGCTCAGGCTGGTCTCAAACTCCTGAGCTCAAGTGATCCTCTTGCCTCAGCCTCACAAACTGCTGGGATTACAGGCGTGAGCCACCTCACCCCGCTGCTTCCATTCTTTTACTTAGAACCAGGTTCCTCAGCATTCTCTTTTCTTTCCCTGCTCCGTGTATCTTACCTCTCTGCTAGTTATAAGCTCTGTGGGGCAGGGAACATATCTCGGGAAGCTTTCTGCCCGCGGGCCGGGCATGTAGTGACTCACGTGTACTGACTGAATTAAGCAGAGCTAGTCAGTGGCCATATGGGATATGGAGGCCATGTCCAAAATGCCATCCATCTTTACTCCAGGTCTGTTTTCATCTGAGTGCCAGGTAGTAAAGAGGGAAAATTTTGGAGACAAACAAGTTTGATTTGATTCCCAGCCTTGAAACTTACTGGCTGAACGTTCCCGTGCAAACTTCTCCCAGGCTCAAAAGGCCCGCCTTTAAAATGGGCTACCAGAAAGTTAACGCATATAAAATCCACTGTCGCACTGTAGGCCTTTAGTGTCTGTTCAGTGTCTTCCCTTTCTTTGTGTTCTTTGATCTCATCTCATTTTTCGCCTCAAAAAAAAAAAAAAAAAAAAAAAAGACCAACAGGTTTTTGGCCTGTAGAGCAAGACCCTTCTAGAAAGAATTCACATTAGACCCATAATAACAAGCTTTGGCATTAGCCCTGGTCGCTGTGTGAGTGTTTTCAGGCTGTGGAAATTCACTCTGACAATCACTTAGGACCAGATTCTGGCCTGCGCAGAGACCAGTATGCGTCAAGGGGGGGATTTTGAGGAGGTGGCTGGGAGGAGTGAGGTGGAAATGGTTTGAGAATCGGTCCGGGAGGCAGGAATGTCACTTTGCTCGGCAATTGTCACAAACTGCAGGTGTCTGTCTGAGTGAGAATCCTGTGTTTCTGGGGCACACCAGCCTGGTAAATCGGGGTGAGCTTCTAACCTCCATTGTAGTTCAGACGTTGAGCGAAAGGCCTCCAGGAGGAGTCCAGGCTGATGAACCGGACCTATCAGATGAGCTGGGAGGAGGGGCCACAGGGCCCTGGGAAGGAGACTCCAGCTTGAAGCTCCGAAGTTCCACTGGACTCAGGGAGGTCCTCAGTAAAATGGGGAAACCAGTGATGTCATTTCTACAGACTAACAGGAACCGAAGAGGCCTGCTGGAGTTTCAGCTTCATTGGATCTCACTCATCTCCCTTCCCAGCACCTGGGCGGGCTGTTGAATGAATGAGTGATGAAGGAGGGAAGAGGCAAACCCTCTCATCTCACTGGTGAGGAAACAGATCCATATGAATAGGGTAACTTGCCTAAGGTCAGGTCTCAGAAACTCCTTCCCACGCAGGCGTCAACAACTGAGAACAGGTCGAAATGGGCCTGCTCCTGGGGTTTTCCCTTTAAATATTACATGCGCCGGTGGAGAGGGATTTTGTTCTTTTACAAATGGAGTTCAAGGCCTTCACAGGTGAGGGAGGGCCTCTGGTCTGTCTGGCACTCTGTTACCATGCTTTGTAGGTGGCAGCTGACTGTGTAAAAAACTGACAGCACCCACAGCCCCTTTGCCAGCCTGATCTGGCTCCAGTGCTACACGATGCCTGATAGGATGGCTTGGATGAGATGCCATGAAAATTCTTCCTGGCTTCATTTTACTTCCTGGTGTCAACCGTCTCTCCTGGACTACTGCAATAGTCCAGCCAGGCCACTCTGCTGCTCCATTTTCTCTAATCCATTTACAATTGGGAATGTGCTCGTTTGTAAATGGGAATGAGAGCCCTGTTCCCTCTATTTGCCTCTACTTACAAACCATTCAGGCTTCCCAAAGTATTGGGATGACAGGCTTCAGCCACCACACCCGGCCCCTAAGATCACTTTAAATCCAATTCTTATTAAGTGTATTACCAAAAAGGGCAGTCTCTTTAGCTATCATCTGCATAAAGTCTGCCACTAGGGACTTAAGACATGCACTCATCCCTACATTCATTCATTTTTTATTCAACGCATATTTAATGACCACCTCCTAGGTGCCGGGCACAATGAGAAGCACAGTGGTAGACAAGACATACACAGTCCCTTTCCTCATGGAGCTTATTGCCTGGCGGTGGAGCTACATAATAGACAATAGACAAACAAAATAATATATAATGACCAAGCTGTGCGATATACCATAAAGGACACAGATAGAGCCCTGTGAGATTGCCCAGGGTGGGTGGATCTAGTGCAGAGGAGTGGGCAGGAATGCCTCTCTGAAGAGCACCTCTCTAAAGGTGTTTAATCTAAGACTTGGAGGATGAGAAAGAGAATGGGATGATTGGGGGAAACATTCTTGGCAAAGGGCACAGCATGTCCTTGAGATAGGAGAGTGCTTGGAGCTTGTAATGGATGAGAAGACGAATAGGGTGACAGTGGCCATAGGTGGGCTTGGAGCAGAGGGCAGTGAGCAGTTTTCCTTTTCTTCTAAATCCAGGCCACTGAGCCGAGGAGGGCAGATCACTTGAGGTCAGGAGTTCAAGACCAGCCTGGCCAACATGGCGAAACCCAGTCTCTACTAAAAATACAAAAACTAGACAGGCGTGGTGGCAGGCACCTGTAATCCCAGCTACTCAGGAGGCTGAGGCACGAGAATAGCTTGAACCCAGGAAGCGGAGGTTGTAGTGAGCCGAGATCACGCCACTGTACTCCAGCCTGGGTGACACAGCAAGACTCTGTCTCGGGGGAAAAAAAATAAAAGTAACTGAGCCAGAGCAGTCCAGTGTGGAATGAGAATGCAGACTGTGGGGGATGAAACATCTAGATAGCGCCAGGTCCCCAAGCAGCCCCTTGGTCACTTCTGGCTAAGAGCAGTCATGGGTGCCTTGGTGAAGAGGAAACTAGAAATCCGTGTAGCAGCCCTGGTGGTCCCTGGTGGCCCCATACTACATTCCTGATGTAGTATGGAATCTTGCTAGATTGCTCCCTTTCGTAGTATGGATGTCTGCCATTTTCAGTGAACCATGTTGTCATCTTCATCAAATGAGGTTGTAAAAGCTTAAAGTATAATAAAAATAAATAAAATTATTAATTAATTAATTGATTGATTTAATTAAAACTTTTTTTTAAAAAGCCCTCTGGGGACTGCAAGCAGGAGAGGGGCTGGTGGCCCTACCTCTCCCTGATCCAGGCTGTGACTGTAGGATCTACTGTCATATTCCGCTGGTGGGAATGTGCTGTGTTGCAACTTTTCTGGAAGCAATTTGGCAAGATATATTAAAAGCCTTAAATATAGGCAAGTCCTTTGGCTCGATAACTCCACTTTAAAGAAGCTAAACCCCACTGGGAGTTTCTTTATTTTCCTGTTATAATCTCGTTCATATTTTGCAGTTGTTACGTGGATTAGTTGACATCATACACATCTGTACTTCCTTTTTCCAAAAGATAGAAAAGTTTCACAATGTTTTAATTTTATTTTATTTGCTTTTTTGAGACAGGGCCTCATTCTGTCACCTAGGCTGGAGTGCCGTGGCACAATTACAGCTCACTGCAGCCTCAGCCTCCTGGGCTCAAGTGATCCTCCCACCTCAGCCTCCTAAGTAGCTGGGACTAAGATGCATGCCACCAAGCCTGACTACTTTTTGTAATTTTTTTTTTTGTAGAGACAAGGTGCAAGGTAATTTGAATTTTAAAAAAAATGGCACAAAATACAAAACTGAGTGTCTAGTAGGAATCTTCTTGTGCCAAAGAAACATTCAGACACAATTACTAGAACGTTTCATCAAATGATTAATGGAGAGTACCTTTATCTGATGAGAATATTAATTAATTTTATCATGACTTTCCAAATTTTCTACCATAAGCATGTGCTGCATTTATAATTATAATAAAACAATAAGCAATTTTTAGTCCCAAGAGAAAAAAATCCTTTTGCTGTGAGGCCACACATGAGATAAACTACTCCCCCATTACAGAATTGGTCTAGCAGAAATGTGCCCATTTGCTGCAGCTCTAGCCAGAACTGGCCAAATGTGCCCAAAGGCATATCTAGCTGCAAGGGAGGCTGAGACAGAGAAGGTCCAGCTGGGTAGCAAGAGCCCTGCTAATAGGGTGTTCACTGTGAGTGTGACTGGGCAGGTGGGTGGGATTGTGGTATGTTTGTAGGGATGCATGTACATATTCACTTATTCATTTTAATTTGTTTTGTTTATTTATTTATTTTAAAAAAATTGAGACAGGTCTCACTATGTTGCCAGGGCTGGTCTCGAACTCCTGGACTCAAGTGATTCTCCCACCTCGACCTCCCAAAGTGCTAGGATTATAGGATTGAGCCACTGTGCCAAGCCTATGTATTTATTTGAAATAGGGTCTCACTATGCTGCCCAGGCTCGTCTCTAACTACTGGGTTCACGTGATCCTTCTACCTCAGTCTCAAGAGTAGTTGGGAACACAGGTGTGTGCCCCTGTGCCTGGCTCAGTTGTACTATTTATAATGACGAAAGAAAAAAAGGAGAGAATGGATGTTGCAATGTAATTAGCCATTTGAACAAAGTGAGGAAAACAGGCAGCCAATGGGCATGGAACATACAGCTGTCTTTTCTGAGCCAGTATAAAATGTACTAATTCATCTACATGGGACAGTCCCCAGAGATTCCAGCACAGCCAGCCCTGAGCCAGCAGGCCTGTCTGCTCTGCTCACAACCACAGTGGGACTCGACTCATGGTAGTCAACCCGCAGGAAGCCCTTCCCCGGGGCCATTCAAAATGAGCATTTTGAATTCAGAGATCTTGGCATTTTTCTCACAGCCACAGAGCTTGGAAATTTTCTCTTACTAATTCTTCCCCAACACTGTGTGTACTTGTTTAATGGTTTTCCATTCGACACATGTTTATGAAGTGGCCGTTCTATGCTGGACACACCATCACACATTATGCCCCTGACTCCCCACGGTAACTACGGAGCAATGTATTACTGTCCCCATTTTACCTATGAGGAAACAGAGGCCAGGTAGCAAGAGGCAGAGCTGGGACCTGAAGCCAGATTTCTCAGCTACAATGCTGGCAAGCTTTCCAGCACACCACAGCCGCCTTTTGCTTCAAAGCCTGGAAAAGTTGATGAGCCCTGCAACCTTCTGTGAAAGGCCTGCAGAAATGAACTGCCAAGCCTGCTTGACAGAAATAGTTGTGGTCCTCAGCTTCCTGGAACGAAAACACTATTTCCCGAGTGGGGACCAGCCCATTAACCCATCCTTTATTTCATGCAAGGCGACTCCCCGCCACCCATAAATCATTTTCCAGGCCTTTCCGCCGGGCAACTCTACTTCAGAGATGCAATGTCCCACGCAGGGTGACTGTTTAGCCTTCTGGACTCCATCAGTCAGGCAAAACAAAACCAGAAATGTCATGTGGAGCTGCAAACCTAAAATAGATTACAACTGAGACCCAAACACACAACCCAGAGAGGAGAGGGGGCAAAGACACAGCCTCGGAGTGCAATTTTAAAGTTTCCAGGTCTGGCAAATGAATAAAATAGTGCTACTACCTGCCATGGCCGTCCATGAGGTTTCTTGCTATGGGAGCAGGTTCACAACAATAATTTTTTCTTTTTAATTTTTGATCAGATTCTGCATGGGGCGTAAAATAGGTTCCCAGAAAGTTCAAGCTGGAAGTTTACCTGGCTCTGTTACCGGACTCCATGTTGGTGAGAGAGGGCATCTAAGCTCAACCCTTGGCTGCTCTGAGAAACAATAGCCTGGAGAAGGGACATCCGATTTGATCGAACACAGCATCTCTTGGTCGCAGGAACAGACACCAAAATAACAGAAAGGAGCAGAAAAGGACGATGATTTGCCATTTATTCGGGGCCTGCCTCGTGCTGTGCACAGTGCTAGGCACTTCACATATACTGTCGTATTCATTTGTCGGTAAGGACTGGTGTTTTTATCTTACAGAAGAGGAACCTGAGGGTTGGCAAAGTCAGAGGCCGAGTTCACCTCCTACAGAAGGGATAGAATGTGAATTTTAAGCTGGTTTGTAATAAAACTTGATATGGTTTAGCTGTGTCTCCACCCACATCTCATCGGGAATTGTAGTTCCCATAATCCCCATGTGTTGTGGAAGGGACCCAGTGGGAGGTCATTGAATCATGGGGGCGGTTACCCCCCCTGCTGCTGTTCTTGTGATATTGTGAGTTCTCAGGAGATCTGATGGTTTTATAAGGGGCTTTTCCCCCTTTTTCTGGCACTTCTCCTTCATACCACTATGTGAAGAAAGACATGTTTGCTTCTCCTTCTGCCATGATTGTAAGTTTCCTGAGGCCTCCCCAGCCACGCTGAACTGTGAGTCGATTAAACCGCTTTCCTTTATAAATCACCCAGTCTCAGGTATGTCTTTATTAGCAGCATGAAAATAGACTAATACAAAACACTAGTTCCCATTAGTGAAAGGCTATGGCCTAAGCCTTCCTAGGGAAGGCTCATGTATTCCCCTCATCAAGACTGTGAGATAGACACTATCATTATGTACATCTTACAAGTGGAAAACACAAGGCCCAGCAGAGATAGATGCAGCATCTTGCCCCAGGTCAAATGAGGTAACTTGCAAACCGGGGCTTGAACACAGCCCATCCGCCCCAGACCTCGTACTTTGACCACTACACTGCGTCTCTGTTTGTGTGATGCTGCATTAGGGAAGTGAGGTTCTGTAGAAGCCATATGGCTCTTGAGATCTGAGAGGATCCTTCAGTGACCCTTCCCCTAACCTCTGTTATACTGGTGGACTAACCCAGGTATGGATGGGAAAGCGAATGACTCAGGTCTCTAGGCTGTTCAGCTGCACCACTAGGATTTGCCCAGGGATCAAATTCTGGGGCTCTTTCTACTACCCTATGCCATCTCTTTATTCCTGAATTGGCTGCCATTTAATCATCAATAACCAAGATAAATAGAATGTGAGCCACAAGTGCAAGTCATCTATGTAATTTAAATATTTTTACTGGCCACATTCTTAAAAAGTAAAGAGGAACAGGTGAAATGAATTTAAATAATGTATTTTAAACCCAATATATCCAAAATGTTACCATTGTAACATATAATCAATATAACAATTATTAAGGATATATTTCACCTTTGTGGGGTACTAAGTCTTTGAAATCTGGCATATATTTCACACTTACAGCACATCTCAGATTGGATGTGACATTTCAACAGCTCAGTGGCTGCATGTGGCCAGTGTCTTTGTTATCGGACAGGATAGCCTTCAACCCTGTTATTCAAAGTGTGGTCCATGGGCCAGCTGCATCAGCATCACCTGAGAACGCATGAGAAATGCAGCATCTCAGGCCCCACCTAAGACCTTCTGAATCAGAATCTGTATTTTGTTTTATTTTATTATTTATTTATGTATTTATTTTGAGACGGAGTCTCGCTCTGTCTCCCAGGCTGGAGTGCAGTGGCGCAATCTCGGCTCACTGCAACCTCTGCCTTCCGGGTTCAAGCAATTCTTCTGCCTTAGCCTCCCAAACAGCTGGGACTACAGGTGCCTGCCACTACCTCCGGCTAATTTTTGTATCTTTAGTAGAGACGGGGCTTCACCATGTTGAGCAGGCTGGTCTTGAACTCCTGACCTCAGTTGATCTGCCTGCCTTGGCCTCCCAAAGTGCTGGGATTACAGGCATGAGCCACCGCACCCAGCCAGAATCTGCATTTTAACAAGATCCCCATGTGCACATTTGTCTGAGAAGAGCTATGCTATAGTTCATACCCTTTTATGGGAGGAGTCCCGGGAACCCTTCAGAATAGTTGAAAGCCATGAGTTCTTCTTTCCAGAAAAAGATTAATATGCAAATGCACACAGATTTCTGCTTACAATTGCCGAAACTTCCCCAACTCTTGGAAGCCCAGTCAAGGACCCCTAGTTCCATGAATTCTGCATTAAGAACTCTGGCTCTGGAGCAGTGGTTTAAAAATAACTGTAGAGCCAATAGGAGATAGATGCATGGACAGATGGATGGATGGATGGATGGATGGATGGATGGATAGATTGATCGATAGATTGATAGATAGATAGACCTAAATTATTACAAGGAATTGGCTCACTGATTATGGAGGCCGGGAAGTCCCACAATTGGCTGCCTGCAAACTGAAGACTCAGAAAAACTGATGGTGTAATTCAGTCTGAATCTGAAGGTTGGAGAACAATAGAAGCCAGTGGTGGAAATCACAGCCCAAGGGCAGGAGATGAGATGAGATGTTCCAGCTGAAGCAGTGAGAAAGAAAAAAAGAAGGGGATTCCTCCTTCCTCAGCCTTTTGTTCTACTGAGACCCTCAGTAGATAGCATGGTGCCCACTCACACTGGGAAAGGCCGTCTTCTTAAGCAAGCCTGGTGATTCAAATGCTAATCTCATCTGGAAACACCTTTATAAACATGCCCAGAAACAATGTTTAATCTCAGTGCCCCGTGGCCACTCAAGTAGCCATACAAAATTAACCATCACAGGCCAGGTTCTGTGACTCACTCCTGTAACCCCAGCACTTTGGGAGGTCAAGGCGGGCAGATCACCGGAGGTCAGGAGTTCAAGACCAACCTGACCAACATGGTGAAACCCCACCTCTATCAAAAATAGAAAAATTAGCTGGGCATGGTGGTGGGTGCCTGTAATCCCAGCTACTTGGGAGGCTGAGGCAGGAGAATAGCTGGAACCCGGGGGACAGAGGTTGTGGTGAGTAGAGATGGCACCTTTGCACTCCAGCCTGGGCAACAAAAGCGAAACTTTGTCTCAAATAATAATACTAATAAATAAAATTAAATTAACCATCACAGTACCTTAGGCCCAGTGTGAAACTCCCATCCCAGGCCAACGGTTCCCCATCCCTGGTCTACTGATCACAGCCCATGGCCCTACACAGGTCACCTGGATGTAGCTGCTGCTTCTTTTTTCAATGTTTTTGATTTTAAACTCCCCGATAATTCTGACAACCAGCTGGATTTTGGAAACCGATCTAGGTGATCTAGGGTATCCCACCTGCCAGCAATGTTATCAGGTCACTTCCTGTGAAAAAGTCTCAGAACCCAAGATGGCCTCAGGTGGCTTTCTGTGCCTCCTTAAATTACCAAATGACAGAGGTGGAAGGCCCTATGGCATCAGTTCTCTTCACCCCTCAGAGTGAGAAACTACGATCCAGTGGGCAGATGGAACATGTCCCAGGTCAGGCCATATCCCCCTTCCCTGTCATCTCCTTGTGCTGGCCAAAGACCTCTCTTTGGACCACACAAACTGAAAATTTCTGATGAGGTGCAAAATGTAGTTCCCCAATTTCTTTTCCATGCTTTGTCATCCATGGTTTTCCCATCTTTCTCTCTCACACTCACAGCTTGTATGGGGGCCACACTGCTTCTGTAAGGCCCACTTGTGACTATCTCACATCTCTGCTCGCTGGAGGTGATTTACTGCCACGTTAGTGAAGCATAAGCTCAGGGCTTCTTACTTGAATGGGCCACTTCCATGACCCATACTTTTGTATGCTTTTATCTTAAGGAGAATTGCTCAAATTATATCAGCTTTGGATCTCTCAAAAACTGCATCTCTAACTGCTACTCAGACCCTTAGAGGTCTCCAAGACGAAGTCTTGACTCCTGCAACCTTGCCTGGCGTGGCTTCTCTCCCAACTCCCTGCACTCCCCAAGCTCTGGCGGACTTTTGGTTTCTGCCAATTGCTGAACTTCTCCTGCTCTTCCTCTAGCTGTGCCCCCTGCTTGGTGCATCCATCCAGGTCTTGCTTAAATACCTCCACCTGGATGAAGCCGTCATGGTCCTACAAGCCAGCCCTTGCCCTGTCCTGTCCTCCTGTATCCTCACCACTCTCAGGATCACCTTCTGGGTTCATATTTACAAAGCGCTGAGAACAACGTCTGCCAGAGTGCAAGCAAGCCGTGTTTGTTAAATGAAATTAAAAATAGAAGTACACACCAACAATGTGTACTGTACCTTCCCCGACTTCCCAGACTACTGGAAACAGTCGAGGAACAAGAACAGCCTGTTGCTGTTCCTTGATTATAGGACACTTCACTTTGCAACTTGCCTCATATGAACCATGTCTCCAGGGGCAGAGCTGGTTTAGGTCCCTCGTCCCAGAGTCATCATCAGCGAAGTCCACGTTCTCTCGTGCAGTGTCCTGATTTGGAGTCTAAATCACTGGTCATCCCCTCTGTGGAGTTCCCTCCTGGTTAACTCTGGGCATCCTTAAATGCTCAGTTTAAGAAATCATGTCCTTTAAGAAGACTTTCCTACCAACTGAAATGTTATTGCCTACAGATAAGGGAAGATCCAACAAAAGGTGACAAAAACGACAACAAAACCTTTATTATCACACAGAACCAAAAGTCACAGATGAAGCAATTCTAGGTGAATTGTGCTGGCAGTTTAATGGGCTCTAAGACAGTGTCATCTACTGATGATGAAGACCAGAGGCAGAAAATGGGATAGTTCCTCCCCCAAGAGGTTTTCTTTTGTTTTTTGTTTTTTGAATCAGCGAGGAAAATGTTTCCGAGAACCTCCCACCCCACACCCATGCCAAAGGACTTCCCCTCATTTATAATTGGCCAGAATTGTGTCACATGTCCCTGGCTTAACCAATGGCTTGTGAAAGAATGGATGCCTCTGGAAAGGCTTGGACCAATCACGGTTCATCTTCCAGAGCAGGGGTGAGGCTCAACCTTCTGGGAATACATGGCCGCCATGTTTGAAATATTTTGTAAAATATTGCTGCAGAAAGACTACTTGGCTGATGGGAGGGAAGGGGGAAGGAGAGACTATCTGTAGGCCAGGGCACCAACAATGTGTACTGTACCTTCCCTGACTCCCCAGAGTAGTGGAAACAGTCGAGGAACAAGAACAGCCTGTTGCTATTCCTTAATTATAGGACACCTCACTTTGCAACTTGCATCTTCCCCTGGCCCCAGGCCATAAGCTGCACAAGATCAAGAAGCTTATCTTATCCACCTTACTCACCTTGCATGGGGCCTGGCACCTTGTAGGAGCTCAGATATTTAGATACATAAATGTTCTCCCTCACAGTGTTTCCATAGAGTATAACTGACTCTCTGTTTTGGATATATGTTATGAAACCGTTCATATTGGGAAAATTGGAGAATGTTTTACATCCAGGTTTTAAACTGTACTCCCTGAGTGCAAGGCCTGCGCAGGGCACATCACTGTATCTCCGGCACCTAGCACAGTGTCTAATCTATAGAATATGTTTATATTCCAAGAAATAATGCACAGTGGAAAGTTTTTCATGCAGTACAGCAATGAAAAAAATGAAGTCTGCTACACAAAATATGAATGAACCTGTCAGACATATGGTTGAATGAAGCAAGAGGAATCATGTAAGATTCTATTTATATAAAGTTTAAAAATAGGAAAAGGAATCTTTGGTGATGTAGGTGAGAAGAGTGGTCACGTTTTGGGAAGGCACCCAAAGGAACCTGTTGTGGACTGGGGATGCCCTGTCTCTTGATCCATATGGTGTTACTTCAGTGTGCGCACAGGAAAAATGTATGGAGCTTTAAACTGTGGTATATCCAGACAACAGAATATGATTCAGCACTAAAAACAAATGAGCTATCAAGACATGAAAAGACATGGAGGAACCTTAAATGACTATCACAAAGTGAAAGAAGGCAATCTGAAAAGGCTACATGCTACAGGACTCCAACTGTAATGACACTCCAGAAAAGGCGAAGGCTGGGTGTGGTGGCTCATGCCTGTAATCGCAGCACTTTGGGAGGCCAAGGTGGGAGAATCACTTGACCCCAGGAGTTTGAGACCAGCCTAGGCAAAAGTGAGACCCTATCTCTAAAAAATATCAAAAAAGTAGCCAGGTGTGGTGACATGCACATGTGGTCTCAGCTACTTGGGACACTGAGGTTCAAAGATCCCTGAAGCCCAGGAGGTGGAGGCTGCAGTGGGCTGTGTTCCTGCCACTGCTCTCCAGCCTGTGTGACAGAGCACGACCAGAGTCTCAGAAATATATATTTATTATATGTAATATATTTTTTATTATATAAAATACGTGTGTGTGTGTGTGTGTGTGTGTGTGTGTGTGAAAAGACAAAACTATGGAGACAGCAAGATCAGCAATTGCTGAGGGTTGGGGGGAGAGAGAGATGAAGAATCAGAGCACACGGAATGTTTAGGGCAGTGAAACTCTTCTGAATGATGCTGTAATGTTGGATGCCTGTCATCATACATTTGCCCAAAGCCATAGAATGTATTTGCCCAAAGCCATAGAACACTAAGAGTGAGGCCTAATATGAAGTATGGACTTTGGGTGGTGACAATGTGTCAGTGAGATTCATCAGCTGTAACGCATGTGCCACTCTGCAGGTGGACGTTGATGATGGGGGAGCCTATGCACTTGTGAGGGTAGGGGGTACATGGGAACTCTCTATATTTCTTGCTCCATTTTGCTGTTAACCTAAACCTGTTGTTAAAAAATAGTCTATTTTTTAAAAACTATTGAGCTGTGTACTTTGTGCTCTATACCATCAAAAAGGAAAATGTGTTCTTCATAATAACATTAACTAGCACTTGCTAAGGGCCATAGAAAACAGACCCTATTCCAGCTCTGTGCTTTCAGTATTTCTAGAATGCAGATGGCACAAGGCCAGGGACTTCCCTGGCTTGACCACAGTACCTAATAAATTTCTCAAATGAAGAAATGTGCTCCTTTCAGTGTCACAAAAGTCCTCACGCTATAGGAGCTATTATTACTCTCCTCATTTCACAGAAGAGGAAACAAAACCTCAGAGAGGTAATGGATGAATTCAAGGCCATACAGCTGGTAAGTGTCAGAGCTGAGACTTGCGCCCAGGTTGTCTTGGTAGAAAAGCCGGCATTCTGAACCCCTGTGCTGTATTTCCTCAGATTGCCACGGAGGTTGAACCCCAAAGAGCTCAAAGTGTTCAGAAGATGCACAGGTATTGATAAAATTATTCATAGTTTTCGCTGTGGTTGCATTTTCTCTAAATTAATTGCTATTGTCCCTGAGATGTGGTTACAAAGTGCTCTGACTGTAGCTGTGATAAAGGATATCCCAAGCCCAAGTTCAACCTGCCAGCCTGTCAATAACCTTGACACCTTGATTCCCTGTCACCTGGTAACTACTAAAATGTGTAATATTCTGAAGCCTTTAATTTTACCTTCTGCAGGAGAAGAAAATTGATGGAGAAAGGTAGGGTGCAATTTGAGACATGTGCAAATTACCTTTTGACTCTCATGAATATATATTCTGCATCGGATGCCTGCCTGGGCAAGAATCTCGGTCCCCTGGATGAGCTACGTTGACGGCCATCAGCCCATAATTGCTGGGCTCGGGCCCATCTCTCCTGTTGAGGAATGAAACCTTGCTCAAGGTCAGCATTGAGTTGTCAGTCTGAAAGTTTCCAACGTCAGGGGAGCTGCACCAGGAACAAAACAATCTTCGGAGAGAGCAGCTTACCTCAAATGGAAAAGGTGTGTGTGTGCTGTCTGCATCAGTAGTGTGTGTTGTGAGGTGATGCCTGAAGGTCAGGTAGGTGGAAAGGTATAACAGTCATCTAATGGGACAACTTCCCGAAACCATGGTGCCTGAAGCCAGACTGGAGGGGAGCCGAGAGCGAGGGGTGGTAGCAACAGGAGACAGCCTGCATGTACAGCTCTTCTGAGAAGTTTGCCTAGGACAGGGAGGAGAAGGAACAGGCAGCAGCAGGAGAAATCCACTGGCAATTCTTTTGGAAACATCTTTATTGTGATAAAATGAACATAACAAAAATCATCATTTTAATGTGTATAATTCAATGGCATGAAATATATTCACAATGTTGTGCAAGCACCATCACTATCTAGGTCTAAAACATTGTCATCACCTCTGGAAAGGAGCCCCCCATATCTGTTAGGCAGTCACTCCTCGTTCCTCCCTTCCCTTATCCCCTGGCAACCACCAATCTGTGGTTTGTCTTTTTGGATAGATGTATTTTCTGACATTTCATATAAAACAAATCATACAATGTGTGGCTCTTTCTGTCTGACTTCTTTCACTTAGCATAATACTTTCAACATTCACTCCTGTTGTAGTGTGCATCAGTACCTCGTTCCTTATTCCTTTTATGGCTGGACCATATGTCATCATATGTGTGGATATGCCATGTTTTCTTTATCCATTCATTTGTTGTTCAACATTTGGGTTGTGTCTACCTTTTAGCCATTGTAAATAGTGCTGCTATGAATATTAACATACAGGATTTTTTTCTGAACACCTGTTGTCAATTCTTCTGGGTCTATACCTAGGAGTGGAATTGCTATGTCATATGGTAACGCTATGATTAACTCACTGGGGGACTTCCTGGCTGTTTTCCACAGTGGCTGCACCATTGTACGTTCCTGGCAGCAATGTGTGAGGTTTCCAATTTCCTGTCCGTAAAATGAGGTTAATACTATTTATATAGTAGGGAATATCTTAGTCTTTCTTGTGCTTCCATAACAGAATACCTGAGACTGGGTAATTTATAAAGAACAAATATTTATTTCTTATAGCTCTAGAGGCTGGAAAGTCCAAGGCCAGGAGGCTGCATCTGAAGAGAATCTTCTTGCTGTGTCAGCCCGTGGTGGAAAGTGGAAGAGCAAGAGACAGAGAGACAAAGGAATCTAAACTCATCCTTTTATCAGGAACTCACTCCTGTGATAATGACGTTAATCCTCTTAATCACCTCTTAAAGTTATCACCTTTCAGCACTGTGGCATTGGAGGTTAAGTTTCCAACACATGGACTTTAGGGGACACATTCAAACCATAGCAGGGAATTATAGTGAGATGCAGATAAACGACCAAAGTGAAGACATAGCACAGGGCCTAACACTTTCAGTAGATGTTCAATAAACAGGCCTTCCTTTCCTTGGGTCATTGGAGAAAAAGAGACATCATATAACAAGAATGGGTGTCTCTTTTCGATCCAGCACTGCCCGTGGGGATATTTGCTGACTGGGGAGGTGGCCTCAGCTGTGAGCCAGGGACATGCCATTGACAGGCTCCCTTCCACTGCCCTGGGTCTTCCCTTACCTAACAGCCTCCTGTGGCATCCCTCAGTCTCCCCAGTAATTCTGTTGCTCAGCAAGTGTTAGGGGTCACTGACTACCTTAGTCTCCTAGGGCTGCCATAACAAAATACCGCACACTGGGTGGCTTGAAACAACAGAAATTTATTTTCTAACAGTTCTAATGACCAGAAGTCTGAAATCAAGGTGTTGCCAGGGCCATGCTCTCTCCGAAGGCCCTGGAGAACTCCTTCTTTGCCACTCCTAGCTCCTGGTAGTTCTAGACATGCTCAGGTAGCCTTCCCTAGCATCCTCTGACTTACAGATGCATCACTCCCATCTCTGCCTTTGTCATCCCATGGTCTTCTCCCCTGTGTGTGCTCACAAATTTCCCTCATTTTATAAGAACAATGGTCATTGGATTAGGGTCTACCCTAATCCAATATGATTTCATGTTACCTTGATTTTATCTGCAAAGGCCCACTATATTTCTAAATAAGGTCACATTCGCAGGCACAGGGGTTAGGACTTCAACATATGTTTTGGGGGGATGCCATTCAGCCCATATCACTGGCTTGTGATTAAACTCAGGCATGGAATCGGATTTTGTGGAGCAAAGAGATTTGACAGTTGGAAAGTCCTCTTTAAGGAAAAGAATACAAAATTTATGGATGCAAATTTAGGTACAAAGCCTTGGAAGGGGCCAAGCAAGTGAGGCATCTTAGAGTTGGTTTCATTAACTTCATAGAAAATCTGCCTCTGGATAAACCTCATTTATCCCTATTCAATTTCTAAATTTATTATATGGAGCTGAAGGAATGAAACAATTAAAAATGGCAAACTGAAAATACAAATTTTATACACAGACATGATACCTGCATTCACATTGCAACACGTGAAAATTGTGCAGTTGTGGATGGTTATTCCTTTTCTCTTTGCTTATCTGAACTTGCTAGTCTTCTACAATGAACATTTATTACCTGTATAAAAAACATGGCCATCATCTCATTGCTGGCTTGAGGGTGTGTCGATTAGGCCTGAGATGTGTCTGACACACTCACCGAGAGCGACACGGCTGGTGGTTGTCATAGATAGCTTTCCTAGGGAAATGCTATTTCCTCAAGGGCTCCTGGAGCTCACACAACTGCCCCTTTGGCTTCCTGGGTCCTCCTCACCCCCAGAAGGCTGCCTGGCTCAGATTGGTAAGGTACCCAGAGAGCCACTGGCTAGTCTGTGCACAGGAGAGGCCCCAGGATGGAGAATGAGGTGCCGTGGCCGCTGATCCGTTTCCCTGATTTACATCAATTTACATTCAGCTCTCGAACAATCTACATGAAAATCAGGCGGCCTCCATCTATTCCCCTGAAATCAGATGAGGCTGCTGTGCCTGTGGAATAACACACTGAGATGCCCCCTCACTTCCCAAACCCTGGGCAGATTAATTTGTCAACCAAAACAGGGGCTGGTATTATAATCATGGCCGCCTAGAACTCTGTTACTTTCCCCAAATTGGATAGATAAATGGATATTTGTTATTTATTAATCTGAATGTTTTGTCTAGCTTCATTTTCCATTTCCTTCCCTTCTATAAGGAGTTGGTGCATTTTTTCATGTAATATTATTGATGTCATTCTTTCCTTCATTCCTCTAACAATAATTTACTGAGGCTTTCTATGTACCAGGCAACTATTATTGGTGCCTCGATGAAAAAAAAGAAAGAAAAAAAAAGACTCCTTTGTCCCATGTTCACACTTGGATTCGATGATCCTCCTCTTGAGTTGTGTTTCAAAGTAAGTTTCAGGCTGGGAAAGTGGCTGTCTCCTGCAGGCCCAGCATGTTGAGAGACCAAGGCAAGAGAATCACTTGAACCCAGGAGTTTGAGACTAGCTTGGAGAACACAGGGAGACCTCATCTCTACAAAACAAAACAAAACAAAACAAAAAACAATAAATAAAAATAAGTTTCAATGTAGGTATAACCTACAGGCGGTAAAGTACATAAACCTCAAGTGCACAACTTGACAAATATAAACATACTTAATATCGCCACCATGATCAAGATGTAGAACATTTTTAGTGCCCCCGGAGACTCCCTCAGCTCCCTACCCAGTCAATAGCCTCCACCCAACCCGAGATAACCATTGCTCTAATTTCTTTCACCATCAGCAAGTTCTACCCAGGCTTAACTTCCTGTAAATGGAATTATGGAGTATATGGATGCAAAAGGGTAAATACTGCCAAATTCCATTTATAGAAAGTTCAAACACTGGCAGAACTTTTTCTGGTCATCTTTATATGTGTGAGATGTTTTCACATTGCTGCATGTATCAATAACTTGTTGTTTTTCATTATTGTGTAGTATTACTATTTAGTTCTATATATACCACTATTTATCCATAAATAAATGGATACTTGAGCTGTTTCTAGTATAGGATGATTATGAATAAAGCTCCTATGAACATTCTTCTGCGTCATTGGGGTGTGCATTTTCTCTTGGGTCTATACCCAGGGGTGGAATTGTGGGTCAAAGGGTCAGCCTGTGTTCATGTTAGTAGACACTGCCCATCCTTGTCTCTTAGATTCAGCCTCTTTGGTTCATACTTCCCAAGTCCCATCTCTGGAGCCTGCCTCCATGAAAGGGATTGGTTACGAAAGTAACCACCCACGTTCATAGCCTCCCTTGCTAGGAATTCTTCCTCAGGCATCACCCAGCGTGGCTTCTTATCTAGAGAATCGGCTGAACCCAGTCCACAGTTTTTCCAGCACTCACAGATGCTGCCTCATTGTGTTCCTCTGCCCTGAGGATACCAACACTAGCCCGCTGGTGGGCTGCTGCCTCACCTCAAAGGTGTGGGGCGGAGACCACTGGACTCTCCCGTAAGTTTCTCAGTTGTAATAATCTCATTCTTTCCTTTGTCTTTGCCTTTGTTTCCCAGCCCTGGAGGTGGTAGCTGCTTCCTGCCATTGCCACCTGTATTATGCCTTAGTGTTCTCTTTTCACCCTTGCAGTTACCCAGCTGACAACTTGATGCCTAGTTAACCATTCTGTGTGTCACATTCTCTCTGTTCGGCCGAGCACGGTGGCTCACGCCTGTAATCCCAGCAGTTTGGGAGGCCAAGGAGGGCAGATTACTTGAGGTCAGGAGTTCGAGACCAGTCTGGACAACATGGTGAAACCGTATTTCTACTAAATACAAAAATTAGCTGGGCGTGGTGAGGGGGTTACCTGTAATCCCAGCTACTCGGGAGACTGAGGTAAGGAGTATTGCTTGAACCCAGGAGGTGGAGGTTGCAGTGAGCAGAGATCATGCCACTGCACTCTAGCCTGGGTGACAGAGCGAGACTCCATTTCAAAAAAATAAAAAAAATAAATCTCTGTTCAACTACTATGGTTTCTGTCTCCTGGCTGGACCCGACTCCTAGCCCCACGCCAGGCCTTCTGCCCTCCATTCCCACCATGGTGGGTGCGGAACATCACAGAGCCTCAGGTTTTTGATATGTGAAGTAGAAAGAATGATAACAAAACACCATTAGCACTGAAGCACCTTTTGGGTTCAGCCCCTCTTCTAGAAGCTTCCTGTACCCTCCAGGGTGGCTGGGGTCCCCTGAATTGTGAGCACATGGTTCCCTAGACCTTGCCCTTTCATTCATTCAGTATGCATTTGTTGAGTTGTATCCCTCTCGCAATCATATGTTGAAGTCCTAACCCGTATGTAACTGTAGTGTTTAGGGAGTAATTTAGGCTAAATAAGGTCATAAGGGTGGAGTCCTGATTCAATAGGACTAATGTTCTACTTTTTTTTTTTTTTTTTTTTTTAGAAATAGAATCTTACTATATACGTTGCCCAGGCTGTTCTCAAACTTCTGGGCTCAAGAAAGCCCCCTGCCTCAACCTCCCAAAGTGCGAGGATGATAGGTGTGAGCCACTATGCCAGACCAAATAGGACTACTGTTCAAATAGGAAGAGACACCACAGAGCTCTCTTTCTCTGTGTCTGTCTGAACCTTCGCACCGAAGAAAGGCCATGTGAGGGCACAGCAAGAAGGCAGCTGTCTGCAAGCCAGGAAGGGAGCCCTCGTCAGAAACTGAACCCTGCTGGAACCTTGATCTGGGACTTCCAGCCTCCAGAATGGCGAGAAGTTCATTTCTGTTGTTTAAGCCACCCAGTCTGTGGTATTTTGTTATGGCAGCCTGAGCTGACTGAGACAAGCACCTTCTGTGTGCCAGATAGTCCTTCAGGCTGAGGATAGAACAGTCATCAAAATAAGCAAAAGGCTCTGCCCTCAGGTTGCTTGCATTCTCTAGTGAGGAGAAAGAAAATGCTTAAAAAGTGCTGGTAAAGATGTGTTATAGCACAGGGTACTAAATTCAAGCAGGAAAAAGAGCACAGAGTTCAGGAGTAGGGAGTGGCAGGGCATAGCATTTAGGTGCTCGGGAAAATGACAGCTTAGTGGAGACTGTAAGGAGAGGTGGAGGAGCCAGCAATATGCAGATATATGGGGGACAGTGTGCTGCAGAGGAAACGGCACATGCAAAGGCCCTGTGTGAGAAAATGCACGATAAGGTGTGACCTGATAAGCAGGGAGCAAGTGCTAAAATGAAGTTAGAGGGAGCTTGGCTGGGAGAGGGGCAAGGAGAGCAGAGAGCCTGGGGGCTACTCCGAGGACCTGGGCATTTATTCTGAATAAGATAGAAGGCTTGTATCAGTCAGGGCTCTCCAGAGAAACAGAGCCAACAGGGTGTGGGTGTGCGTGCGTGTGTGTGTGTGATATTTATTTCAAGAAACTGACCCACGTGACTATGGAGGCTAGCACATCCAGAACTCACGGGACAGGCCTGAAGTCTGGGAACTCAGGCAGGAGTTGAGGCAGGAGTCTTGAGGCAGAATTTCTTCTTTCTGGAAAGCTCAGTTTTTGCTCCTAGGCCTTCCATGGATTGGATGAGGCCTGCCCACATTATCAAGAGTAATAGCCTTGCTGGGCATGGTGGCTCATGCCTGTAAACCCAGCACTTTGGGAGGGCAAGGTGGGTAGATCACATGAGGCCAGGAGTTCGAGACAAGCCTGGCCAACATGGTGAAACCCCGTCTCTACTAAAAATATAAAATTTAGCCAGGTGTGGTGGTGGGTGCCGGTAATCCCAGCTACTCGGGAGGCTGAGGCAGGAACATTGCTTGAACCCAGGAGGCAGAGGTTTCTGTGAGCTGAGATCACTCCATTGCACTCCAGCTTGGGTGACAGAGCAAGACTGTGTCTCAAAAAATAAAAATAAATAAAAAATAAATAAAATAAAAATTTAAAAAGAGGCCAGGAGCAGTGGCGCACTCCTGTAATTCTAGCACTTTGGAAGACCGAGGCAGGCAGATTACCTGAGGTCGGGAGTTCAAGACCAACTTGACCAACATGGAGAAACCCCATCTCTACTAAAACTGCAAAATTAGCCGGGCATGGTGGCGCATGCCTGTAATCCCAGCTACTGGGGAGGCTGAGGCAGGAGAATCACTTGAACCCGGGAGGTAGAGGTTGTAGTGAGACAAGATCATGCCATTGCGCTCTAGCCTGGACAACAAGAGGGAAACTCCATCTCAAAAAAAAAAAAAAAAAAAAAGCTGTTAATAGCCTTTACTTAAAGGCAACAGATTATAGGTATTAACCACATCTGCAAAAATACCTCCACAGCAAGGCCTAGAGTCATGTTTGATTGAATAACTGGGTGAGTACTAGACCCCAGCCAAGTTGACACAGAAAACTCACCATCACCAAGCTCCTGGAAGGTTTTATGCAGATGGCATCCTCTCTGTTCAGGTACCTGGTGGTTTCCGACTTTTAAGTGACATGACCTGGCTTACTTTGAAAAGGATTCCTCTGGCTTTCTCATGGAGAACAGGCTGGAAGGGCACAGCTGGCTGCCACCAGGGAGATGAGTCAGGAGGCTTCTGCCAAGACCAGGTGGGGCTGCAGGGGCTGGGGGCCTGGAGCTGGGAGGGGACGGTGGCTCAGAGGATGCAAACATACCTGCATGGGGATGTACCGTGAAAGTAGAGTTGGCAGATGCTGTTTGCTTCTGTCCTCCCAGAAACCAATCCAGTGTGCATTGTGCCTGGCACACAGCAGGTGCACAATCAATGCTTGCTGACAAGAAATGTATGAAAAAACAAGTAGCTGAGAGCAGTCTGCAAACTGTAAAACACTGTCCATCTGTTCTTTTGTCACCCACAGGCCTCCCCTGCCCCACCGCCTCCCCTTGAACGGAAGCGCCATTTGAGGAAACTGCTGTGGCCCAAATCCATTTCCACTGTGGAACAGAGCTTCCACAGCCCAGCTGCAACAGTTCTCTCTGGCTTCCCTTGACCCTCCCTCAAGTGCAGTAGAGCAAAGGCTACCATCTTGGTTTTGTTTGTTTGTTTGTTTCTTTTTTGTTTTTTTTTGAGACTGAGTTTTGCTCTTGTTGCCCAGGTTGGCATGCAATGGTGCGATCTCGACTCACTGCAACCTCTGCCTCCTGGTTCAAGCAATTCTCCTGCCTCAGCCTTCTGAGCAGTTGGGATTACAGGCAGGCACCACCATGCCCAGCTAATTTTTTTGTGTTTTTAGTAGACACGGGGTTTCACCATGCTGGCCAGGCTGGTCTCGAACCCCTGACCTCAGGTGATCCACCCGCTTTGGCCTCCCAAAGGGCTGAGATTATAGGCATGAGCCACTGCACCCGGCCCCTACATTACCCTCTTAAGGGACTGTCCAGCTGTACAGAGCCCATGGATTTGGCAGTAGATTCTCTACTGTTTCCCAAATTCCTATTTTCCTCTGATCCAGAGAACTCATGAGAATGTCACATTGTATTTGCAGTCTTTCCAGAATCTGAGGGCTGGGTGGAATCCATCCATCTTATCTCCTTGGGGGCTAATTAAAGCACGAGGAAGAACAACGAAGTCTGGCAGAGTCCCTTACCCCCAAATCCCATCACCAACCCACCCAGAGGGTTACTAACCCTTGACTTTCATGGCTAAGCAGGTTCTTCTTCAAAGGCATCTCACATTTAAAACAAAAAAGTGTCTAAGAAAAAAAAAAAAGAGAGAGAGAGAAGAGCTCCCTGTGTTTACATGGAAAGTGGTTCCACATGCCTGCCCTGTGGAACACAGACCGTCCTGGAACCGGCAGCTACCTGGCCCCGGTCCCTACCGTATTATAGTGCAAGGGAGCCAAATTTCCCTCTGATGTCTATAAATAAAGTGCTTCATCCCCAGGCAATTAGGTGGAAGCATTTTTCCAACCAGTGTGCATACTAGTTTCATTTCTCCAACAAAAGGCACAGCACATCAGACATGTTAGTTTAAGTCCACTGCTATGTGTAATAATAATTTTTTCACAGCACCTACTTCCTTTATTTCCAATCCTCCCTTCCTCCCTGCCTCAGTCTAGATTTTATGTAGAAATTTTCCCCAGGAACAACATTCCAACATTCTTTCAATTCAAGAAATTTAGAAGGGTATGGAATGTAATTGTTTATGTATGTAGCATACTCCATTTCTGAGATGGCTGGTGAATTCTTCCTGTTCTGATAATAAAGGCTATGCAATAGATCATATTCCCTTTTCACCTGACCTGCCAGGTAGCTCAGCACCAGCAATTGCAGATGCCTTCTAGTTACTGCCTATAAGTCTTTTGTCTTCCTAACTTTTGATTTCCCCTTTGATTACCCTTAATGAAATTGAAAGAGGCAGGATGCAAAGAAATAAGTTTTAAAATAGTTTTTATTTTTAATGCCTGCTGCTTTCAGAATGGAAGTTCAGGCTGGATGAGGTACAAGACATATGAAATGACAGAAAAAAAAAAAAAACAGAATGGAGAGAAGGACAGGAGGAAAATGACCCTTAATGGGCAAAGACTATGTGTCCTGCATTATGTAAGCACTTTACATAAACTTTAAAAAAAAATTAATCTGCACAGCAGATTCTCTAAGATAGAATAGCTGAGTCAAACTTGGACCCAAGCCTCTCATAGTGCAGATCTGGTGTGTGCTCCATGCTATCATGCCACTCTTCAAACAGCTAATGGGGGACAGGCCGGCCAGTGGCACAATGTGCCTATGAAAAGCACAATTCCATGTGCTGAAGGGCAGAGAGGATGTTTGGCTGTGTCAACAAGGAGGTCCAAAGAGAGTGGACTTCAAGTGAACAGGTTAAATATAGCAAGCCCAAGGCATCCATTCATCCATCCATGTGTCTGCTCATTTGTCTTTCATCCATCCATCCACCCATCTATCCATCCACTCTTCCATCCAATCTTCCATCTGTCCATCCATCTTTCTTTCTTTTTTTTTTTTTTTTTAATAGAGACAAAGTCTCACTATGTTGCCCAGACTGGTTTTGAATTCCTAGACTCAAGCAATCCTCTTACTTCAGCCTCCCAAAGTGCTGGGATTATAGGCCTGAGCCACTGCACCTGGCCCTCCATCCATCTTTCCACCCGTTTGTTCATCTATCTGTCCATCTGTCTAGCCATGCATCCATCTGTCCTTCCTTCCATTCATCCCTCCCTCCACCCATCCATTCATCCATAAAACCATCTGTTCATCCAATAGTTTCTAACTCTTCTACATAACAAGTTCTTGAAAGAATGACTTTTGGAAAGTGGAGGAAAGCTGGGGTGCGAATGGAAAGGAAGCCAAGAAACCAGTCAGGAAACTTCTCACAGGGAACTCTAGACCTGGGATGACCATTTTGAATTTTCCCAAATTGAGGCAAGGCCTTTATATCCCCATATCAACCAGTCATTGGATGCAGATGCCCCGGGAAGTGAGGATGACCTTGCCTGAGGTGGCTCTCTTCAGCTGAGGGCAATTGACAGAGAAGGACTCAGCTGACAGCCATTGGCAGCCAATGCTCCCAGTGAATGGAGAATGAGGGTTGCCGTTCTGAAGAATGGGCATCTGGTGGCCCAGCACAGGCCCCACCACACACTGCTTTGTGGTTCTCCATTTGATTATTTGTTCATTGTCTGTCCCCTCTGCCCTGGAATGCAAACTCTGTGATGACAGAGACTTTTGCTTGGTTAATTGCTGTTTCCACAGAGCCTAGAACAGTGCCTGATGCAGAGTAAGTACACAATAAGAATTCACGAACAAAACTGAGGATGGATGGTTTATTAGTCTGCTTGGGCTGCCATAACAAAATAATGTGCTCAATGGCAAGCTGACAGTAGATGGTATAGTCTAGATTCCAAGGATCCTGAAGGCTGGTCATTGGCTCTAGGGCCTCCCTCTTATTCACTAAATGACATCCTTCAGGGTAGGTCCAGGGAAAGTGTATTTCAGAAACTGAGTGGCTACTGGGAGTTTAGGGAGGACGGAGAGCCAGAGAGGAACCTTCAGACCCAGCTGTTCTTCTCACTTAGGAGAGCATGGAAGGTTCTGCAGAGTACACACCGAGAGCTCAGCTCCTGGCTGCAAAGGGCCAATATCCCATCGCATGGCTTCCATTTCACCAAGTCCACATCTCTATCTTCATCCCAGGCCTCTCCACATGCTTCAGACCTTCATACCCTCCCTGTTGTCTCACAGGGATCTCAGACCTCCCACAGCCAAAAAGTAACTTCATGATAGCTTCCTGGAAGCCTGCTTTTTGTCATGGAGAGAGATAGAACCTCATCCCTCAAGCTTGCTCATCAAACTTCCCCTCCACCAGTCTTCCCCATCTCGCTAAGTAGCACCACCATCCGTACAGATGCTTGAACCACAAACTAGGGGACACCCTCAATTCCTCTCTTTCCCTTATCCCCTACATTGGCAATATCTAAAAACTCTGCCTCCCAAATAATCCCAAATCAGCCCACTGCACTCTATTTCCACAGCCAGCCACCTGACTGGTTTCTCTGCTTCCTTTCCATCCATATCCCGCCTCCTCCCTCCCCCGCCTGGAACTGTCAGGAACTGTGAAGGGGCTGAGATTTTACCCTACTTGCAACCTACCAAATTAGCATGCCAGTTTCATGGATGCTGACAGAAGACATGAGATTCCTGCGTCAGAGACAAAAGATGTTGTTACTCACAGTGAATGCAATAGACGGAGTGACAGCACGTTCCCCTCAGTTTTCTTAGTCCCAGTTGCCACAGGGGCAACTCGAATAGGCCTAGACAGAGACAGGCCTGCATGTGCTGGGGGGTTCCCTTATAGGAGAGGAGCTCTGAGTTTGGGAATTCACCATTTTATAGCAAGCAGGAAATGAGCCTGCTTTTTGCCATGGAGGGAGATAGAACCTCATACCTCAAGCTTGCTGGCTGCAAACACAACCTTGAGAAATTGCCTATGTAATAAGTGAATGATCAGAGCTGGGCATTTGTGGCATACTTAGTAAGATGAGTGCCCACTGATCTCAAACAAAATTCAGCTATTTAACACAGCTCTCAAGACCCAGATGACCTGGCTCCTGCCTGCCCTCTGACCTCCCCTCCTAACCCCGCTCCCTTCATCCATTCTGCTCCAGGTTCATGAGCCTCCTCCGGGGCTCCTCCCTCAGGGCCTTTGCACTTGCTCCCCACTCATCCCTCCACTCGGGTTGCTCTTTCTCACCATTTCAATGTCCCTACCCTAAAGAAGTCTTTCCCAGCCATTCTAGCTGGCTTTGCCTCCCACCCTCATTCTATATCGTATAAGTCATATTTTTTCCTAACGTTATCATACTCGCAAATGATCTTTCCTTGTAATCATGTTTTCTCCCACTTGTGTACCAGCCTCAGGAGGGTAAGGACCTCATCTGTCTTGTTCCCTGCTGTACCCTAGTCTAGAACAGGATCTAGGTACAAAATAAACATCTGGGGAATATATAAACGCAATGCAGGGAGCATCTCCAGCTCAGAGGCCTGAGGCTCTGACAGTGTCCCTAGCGGTGGGAAATGCCAACCAAGGAGCTTCTCAGTGGTTTGGAAACATAAAACTTGGCATGACTCAGCTTAATACCAGGGTGCAAGTGCTGCGTGACTCAATGTTGGGCTTCAAACAAGAGGCTTCTCTTTGTAGTGGCCTCTGAGAACATCAACAGGGACACCACGGCATGATTGTAGGGGAAGACTGTGGCTGAGTGACGAAAAGTCTTCAAATATATTTATATAAATCTATCTATATATAAAGATTTACTGTTAAAAAAAAAAACACAACTACCAATATGCTCCTAATCACTGATTTGTCCCTTTCGTGGAGTGGCGAAGAGCTTGAGCACTTGAGCTCTGGACTCAGACCAACCTGGATTAAAGTCCTGGGCTCTGTCTGCCCCCTGCCTCTGCCCCCATGAGTCCGAGTAGTGGAGGAATGCTTTTAACTAGCAGCACTGTCTGGAAGGTGAGGAAGAGGATGGGGTATTGAGGGAAGCTAATCAGGGAGATTCCAAATAGAGTTTACAAGAACCATGGATCCCTCCAAGGGTGTTGCATTCAGGGCTTGGCCAAGGACTGGCCAACCAGGCTTCAGGCATTGGTGGCTCAATTCATCCAGATGGCACGTTGCCCTTGAGAGGGTTCTTAGACCCCTCAGAGTGCCCACAGCTAGACAGGGAGGGCAACAACTCAGAGACAGGAAGATGAAAAGACTGAGAGGGAAAAGTGTGAGAAGTTGAAGACACTAAGAAGATGCTGTCTTCTCAGGAGCTGATGACAGAGGAACCAAGGGAGAAAAGAGTGAGTCCCTAGGGGAGGGAGAGGTGGTAGCCCGCAGCAGCTGATGGTGGCGGAGATGCCAGGGGAATGAGGCTGCTCATTCACCAACTGAACGTGGGCAAGTTCCCCAGCCTCTCTGAGCTTCTTTGAGTTAACTGTTATCAGTAGGAACAGTAACTGCAGGAGGAATAATAGACCCTGAGGACGATGGATCTCTGCCCCTAGGCTTGGTTCCCGGGAGGCTCTTTGAATTCCATTACAGCCCTTTTCAACCACTAGAGGATGTGCAAGAATCAGCTACAAAATGGTGACGGGATTTCCACTGGGCAGTAGGGAAGGTAGTGGGAATTGCTGCCTGTGGGATTCAAAGTTAGGGAAGTAACACTCATTCCTTAGGCTGTGGCAATAACCAAGGAAAGTACAAGCAGATCTTGTGTTCGTCTATTTGCCAAACATGGCCTGACCTTCTCCTGGGTTCCAGGCTTGTGCTGGGCTCTCAGGATAAAAGATAAATGAGATCCTAGAGCCCAACGCAGTGACTTGCACCTGTAAGTCCCAGCTACTAGGGAGGCTGAGGTGGGAGGATCTTTTGAGCCCAGAGGTTCGAGGCTGCAGTGAGCCGTGACAGCACAACTGGACTCCAGCCTGGGTGACAGAGTGAGACCTTGTCTCTAAAAAAACAAAAAAAGATAAATGAGACCCTGTGACAATATATGGGGAAAAGAGCAGGCTGGCCCTGCACTCATGCCCAAGCACCTGGGGCTACCATGGAGGTGAGAGGGCTCCTCTCTGCTGTCCTCATGGGTCTTGTTCAGGGAAGTAGGCATGGGAGCCTCTTGGGGACACAGTCTCCTTTGGGAACAGCCCTTCCTTTGGGGGTCATCTCTGTATCTACCTAGGTGTCCTCCAACCAAAGAAAGGGGTACAGGAAGCCCTGTGAGGCTCCCCAAAGATTATAAGCTATCACTCATCATCATCCAGCCAGCCCCTTTTTGCATGGAGGCAAATAGGTCGGTGTGGCTATACCCTGAATCCATATAAACCCATCCTTCCCTCTAAAGTCCATGTCTGTCTTGAATGCCCAACATCAATGTCGTCCATTCAAGCATTGCTATTAAGACAGCATACAATTCCCAGACTGCCCTGGAGGGTAGCCGTGTACCTCTGGGCAGCTGACTTGATCCCTCTGGCTTTTGTCAACTGCAAAGAGCTGAGGGACATCTGGAGTTGGGGACTGAACAGCCACCACCATCTTCCCTCTACAGCTTCGGTAAGAGTTAACAGGGCTGGCTTCATGGTTGGCACCTCAGGCTGGAAGACTCCAAACCCCTCTGTTTACTATTGAAGAAACTGAGTTCTCACACATAGAGGTGACTGGCCCAAAGTTACACAGCAGAAGTGGGATAATACCAGAGCTCAGACCTCCCTGTGAGGTCTGATCTCAAAACCTGCTGCTTGAAAGCATACTGACATTGTGCTGACACTGTACTTAAAATCCACCCAAGAGGACTGATTTTTAAAAAGCAGATTCTGGCTGGGCGTGGTGGCTCACACCTGTAATCCCAGCACTTTCGGAGGCTGAGGCAGGTGGATCACATGAGGTCAGGAGTTCGAGACCAGCCTGACCAACATAGTGAAACCCCATATATACTAAATACAAAACAGTAGCTGGGCATGGTGTCACATGCCTGTAATCCCAGCTACTTGGGAGGCAGAGGCAGGAGAATCTCTTGAACCTGGGAGGCAGAAGTTGCAGTGAGCGGAGATTGTACCATTGCACTCCAGCCTGGGCAACAAGAGCAAACTCTGTCTCAAAAATAAATAAATAAATGAAAATAAAAATAAAATAAAATAATAAAAAGCAGATTCTATTGTGCAAGAAATTTACAAGTAAAAAGAAAAGAAGGCTGGGCACAGTGGCTCATGCTCGTAATTCCAGCACTTTGAGAGGCCGGGGCTGGTGGATCATTTGAGCTCAGGAGTTCCAGACCAGCCTGGACAACATGGCAAAACCCCATCTCTAAAATAATTCAAAAGTTAGACACAGGTGATGGTGCATAGCTGTAGTCCCAGCAACTTTGGAGGCTGAGGTGGGAGGATGGCTTGAGCCCAGGAGGGCGAGGCTGCAGTGAGCCATGTATGTGCCACTGCACTCTAGCCTGAGCAACAAAGCCAAATCTGTATCAAAAAATAAAAAATAAATAAAATTTGAAATACGTATTTCAAAGAAGAAAATAATCTTAAAAAGAAAATTAAAAATAAAAATAAAAGGTCCTGGAGACACCTCACAGGTCTACTAAATTAGATTATCTAAGGCAGGGAAGGGACCAAAGGCATTGCAGGTGGCAACTTGTAGAATGGGCAAGTGTGGGCACCTCTGCTTTGCTTTATGCCTCCCTGCTGGATTTCCTACACTGGCCCCCAGGTCACCCTCCCCCTTTGGCCACCCTTCCTGCTTGCCTTGAGGCTGACCCTCCTGGAAGGCATCCCCAGGCGCCTTGCCCTCCAGTTTCCTGTGGGGTTTGGCTGTGAGAGGTAGGGTAAGGACCAGAGACAGCAGAATAGGGAGGGTGGGTGGCTGTGGCTTCTGCAGGGAGCCCTCTTAGAGCTACTCCCTCCTCTTGTCCCCTCAGACTTAGCAACAGTAGCTACTTCCCCACCCTGTGGCTTGCCCTGGGGCACCTCAGAGCCCCTGGAGACCCCCTCAACCTTGCTCAGTCTCTTCATTCTTCTCTCTTCAGTGACACCCCCTGCAGATGCAACCACATCCTGCTGGGACCCTAACCACGCACCCCTCAATCGGTGTCAACGTGGAGTCTGCCTCTACCTCCAGCCTTGGAGAGAAGGTTCTGGAATCTGGTTGCCATAGGAGTATAGAGAAAGGTCAGTCCACCAGCCTGGGGGTTGGGGGCAGCTTCTTGGACAACCCTGTCCTAATTCCTGCACTGGAGCAGAGAGGGAAGTTTGCTGGGGAGGGAGAGTGAGGAGGGGCTGGGTTTACACCAGGCAGAGGATCCTGCAAGCAATACAGATCCCCAGGAGCCCATGAGGGCCCAGCAGGAGGACGAAAGAAAGGGGTGGCCAGGGAGGGTGAGGAATACTGTGACAGGGGTCCCAAAGATGGCTTTGTTAGACTTCAGAGGACAGCCAGTTCTCAAAACCCCACTAACAGGAGGGGTGTGCCTGTGATGGAAGTGGCTGCTGCAGTGAGCCATGTTTGTGCCACTGCACTCTGGCCTGAGCAATAATGCCAAATCTGTATCAAAAAAAAGATATAAACAAATTTTGAAATTTCAAAAGAAGAAAATAATTTTAAAAAGAAACTTTAAAATAAAATAAAAGACAGGTCCTGGAGACACCTCACAGACCTACTAAATAGATTATCTGAGGCAGGAAAGGGGCTAAAGTCACTGCAGGAGGCCAGGCTGCTGTCTGGGGGCCAGGCAGCCAGTCCCGTGGACTGGAGTGGGGACTCGTGGTGCCGCTTCCAGGCACCCCCATGGCCACCATGGACCAATTGACATGCACTTCCTGCCCTCTGAGGTCCATAAAAGCCCTGGGCTCAGTCAGAGCAGTGGCTGGTTGAGTGCAGGAGGTCCCTGGATGCTGCCGTAGCTGCCCAAACTGCAGCTGCTGACCCAGGCCTCCTGGTCTACAGAGCAGACAGGAGCCCCACCCTCTTGGGTGGGGCTATAGCTGCCCAAACTGCAGCTGTGGATCTGAGTGAGCCTCTCTGTGCTTTTGGGGGAGGATAGGGAGCAGGCAGGATCTGCCTTCCCGGGTGCGGTTGGGGCCAACTTGCCAGGTGCAGAAGCTGGGTGTCTCTGCAGCCTGAACCCTTCAGGGCCCCAGGAAGGACCCCACCCACCCATCCCTGCAGGCTCAGGGGTGTCTTCTCCCACAGTCTGGACCCTCTCCACTCCTGGCGCCTGCTCCAAACTCAGAGTGGGGGTTGGGACCGAGGCCCCAGAGCCATGAATGGCAGCGGCAGGCAGATTAATTCTTTGGTGGAAGGGGGTGGGTCCCCAGTAAGGTCCCACTTTGGGGCCAGGGAGGGACTGAAGGCTGGGGGCCAGGCAGCCAGTCCCATGGACTGGAGTGGGGACTGTAGTGCCTCTTCTAGGCACCCTCATGGCCACCCGTGGACCAATTGGCATGCACTTCCTCCCCTCTGAGGTCCATGAAAGCCCTGGGCTCACCCACAGCAGGTGAGAGGACGGCCAGAGGATGAAGAGGGCAGAGAGACAATTGTATAGGATGATAGCTGGATGAGAGGAGCATCCTCTCTGATGATAGCTGGAGATAATGGGATGACCAGCTGCAGAGAGCTGAGAACTGCAGAGACAACCTGCTGGCAGAGGACCTACCCTCTCTGTTGAGAGCTTCACAGACCTGCAGAGATGTCCAAATGACTTGCCTGCAGAGAGGACCCACCCTCTCCAGGGCCTCCTCTCTGCTGAGAGTTGAACACGTGGCGAGACAACCTGTCTACAGAGAGGAGCTACCCACTCCTCTGAGCTGTTCTAACACTAAATAAAACTCTTTTTCTTCTTCACCCTTCACTTGTCTGCGTACCTCATTCTTCCTGGATGCGGGACAAGAACTCAGGCAAAGGCACCATGGCCACAGAGGTTTCCAGACAGAAAAATCGACACCCCACAGATCCTATAATACCTGGAGGTGGGAAATGACACAGGCAACCAATGTGAGAAGGCAGGAGACACAACTCAAGACTAGACTGCCCTCTGGGCCTCAGTTCCCTCAACCATGACACTGGAGCCACAGTCCAATCTGTCCCCATCCCTGTGGTCATAGGAAAGACTTGTGAATGTGAAAGTGCTCTGCAAACTGTTAAGTGCTGGACTTAAGAGAGCAATGATGACCAGGTTTTGTTGTTTGTTTGTTTGTTTTTGAGACGGAATCTCGCTCTGTCACCAGGCTGGAGTGCATTGGCATGATCTGGGCTCACTGCAACCTCTGCCTCCTGGGTTCAAGAGATTCTCCTGCCTCAGCCTCCCAAGTAGCTGGGACAACAAGTGCCCGCCACCACGCCCAGCTAATTTTTGTATTTTTAGTAGAGACGCTGTTTCACCATGTTGGCCAGGATGGTCTTGATCTCTTGACTTCGTGATCCACCCACCTTGGCCTCCCAAAGTGCTGGGATTACAGGCATGAGTCACTGCACCCAGCCTAATGGTGATCATTCTTTAGGCAACAGTGACAAACGGGGGTGTCTGCCTTACTGGAAATGAAGGCTTCCTCAGCACCTGAGTGTTCTCCATGGCAGTAGACTTCCCCAATGGAATCACCAAGTCCACAGCTGCTCCCCAGACAGACAGATGCCTGTGGATGTCTCCAACTGCCTCCATCTGCCAGGGCAGCTGCACCATTGCTCCAGAGTATAAGTGGAAGGCATTGAAAATTATCGGGCTCCTGGATTAGATGATGACAGCTTTGGTTTTAGCCAATTAAGTACCATTTTCATTTACATCTCTCAGGCCCAGAAATGGAGATATTTGTGATTGGGAGGACTTCTCCCTTGAGTTTCTGTCTCCTCCGTATTTACGTTTATGGCTCCTTTGAGGTCATTTGCTTTGCAGGCTCTCGGTCTCGAGCTATGCTAGATGCTGGTGCCCCAAAGGGTTCAGAGTCTAGTAGGGAGACAGGTGCTTGACTAGTCTTCCAATGTTGCTGAGCTCCTTCTCAGTACCAAGTACTGGACTCATAATACAGATGGAGACAGGCCTGCTCCCTGCCCTTGGTGAGGTTCTGTTCCAGCATAGGAAAATGAACAAGTAAAAGACAAACAAGTGAACAAGTGATCACCTCGCAATATTTTTTTGTTGTTGTTTTTTGTGTCTGTTTTCATTTTTTCTTTTATTCTGAGACGGGTCTCGCTCTGTCACTGAGGCTGGAGTGCAGTGGTGCAATCTCAGCTCACTGCAACCTCTGCCTCTTGGGTTCAAGCAATTCTGCCTCAGCATCCTAAGTAGCTGAGACTACAGGTGCGGACCACCACACCTGGGTAATTTTTGTATTTTTAGTGGAGATGAGGTTTCTCCATGTTGGCCAGGCTGGTCCTCGACTCCCGATCTCAAGTGATCCCATCTGCCTCGGCCTCCCAAAGTGCTGAGATTACAGGCATGAGCCACCATGCCTGGCCTCACCTCATGATGTTCTAAGAGCTTTAGGGGAAGACGTAAGAAAAGCATGATACTCAAGCCGTGTGCCAATGCTCCAGCCAATGTCCTGTGCCCCTCTTAGAGGCAGCTGCAATGAGGTTGTTAACTTGAGAACATGAACTCTGGCCAGACAGGCCTGTATTGGAAGCCTCAGTTTTCCCACCTGTGAAATAGGATAATAATAATAGTTGTTGCTTTTTAGAGCTGTTAGGAGGAGAAAATGAGGCAATTTGTGGATATACTTTGTTCAGTGCCTGGCACATGGTAGATGCTCAGTAAATGTCCTTGCTGTTGTTGGTATTATTATTATTTCTTGGCTGACTTAGTTTCCCTAAAGCCACTGGCTTGGGCAAGGTCTCTATAAAAAGTTGGCTTGGTGAAAGGACCTAAGAGAAGCTGCTGACTGGCCCCTGGTGTTGGACAGTCCAGCACTGAAATCAAGAGCAAACTGAAGTCAGGCACAAACTGAGGCTCATTTAATTTTCTGACTTCCTGGCCTTTTTGAGTTTCCGTTTTCTTACCTATAAAATAGGATAATATTGTACCTGCTTCAGGTGTGTTTAGAGGATTAAGCAAGTTAAAAGAGGTAAAGGGGACTTGGTGCTCTATTCATTTTTAATATTTTCTCATGGTGGTGGCAATGGTTGATGGTGACATGTATCTTTCTTAATTGGCTCTGGGCGAGGCATTAGTTTACTAGAGCTGCCATAATAAATTACTACAGGCTGGATCGCTTAAAGCAACAATTTATTCTCACAGCTCTGGAGGCCAGACACCCTAAACGTGGGTGTTGTCAGGGCCAGGCTCCCTCTGGAGGCTCTAGAGGAGAATCCTTCCTGGCTTCCTCCAGCTTCTGGTGGCTCCGGCATTCTTTGTAGCTGCATCACTCTGATCCTCGCCTCTCTCTTCCCACGGCCCTCTCTTCTCTCTCCTCCACTTCTGTCTCTTAAAAGATTGCTTGATCATTCGATTTAGGACCCATCTAGATAATCCATGACAATCCCATCTCAAGATTCTTGATTACTTCAAACCAGGCACAAGTGTCTAAGTGGCTCACGCCTGTAATCCCGACATTTTGGGAGGCTGAGGTGGGCGGATCACAAGGTCAGGAGTTCGAGACCAGCCTGGCCAACATGGTGAAACCCTATCTCTACTAAAAATACAAAAAATTACCCAGGCGTGACAGCAGGTGCCTGTAATCCCAGCTACCCAGGAGGCTAAGGTGGAAGAATTGCTTGAACCCAGGAGGCAGAGCTTGCAGTGAGCCGAGATTGCGCCACTGCACTCCAGCCTGGGTAACAGAGCGAGACTCCATCTCAAAAAAAAAAAAAAAAAATAGATTCTTGATTACGACTACAAAGAATCTTTTTACCAAAGATAAACCCAAACCCAAAGGGCTTGGCCTCAGGGATGCTGGTATAAGGCAGGCATTTCGGGGACTTCTGGTGCATGTCCTCCAAGCCAGGCGCTGAGTCAAGGGCTTTAGATAGCCATGTCGTCTCCTCCATCCTCATGCTGCTGGGAGGTCTATGCTGTTGTGATGGCTGACTCTCACCTTACAGCTTGGCAGCTTACGTCACTCATAGAAGACCACAGGGCCAGCTATGCAACCAAGGAGCACTCTGAAGCCATAAACGTAAATATGGAGGAGACAGAAACCCAAGGGAGAAGTCCTCCCAATCACAAATACCCCCATTTCTGGGCCTGATAGATGTAAATGAAAATGGTACTTAATTGGCTAAAACCAAATCTCTTTGAGGGTCCATGACTCAACCCATTACAGGTGGGGAGGGCAGACACGGGATTTCACGCCATTTAGGCCCCTCGCACAGAGCCTGGCACCTTAGAGATCACAAGCACTTACTGAATGAAGCTGTCAACAAAGCATAAGGAAAAGGAGCGAAGCCGGGCATGGAGGCTAACACCTGCAGTCCCAGCACTTTGGGAGGCCAAGGCGGGTGGATAGCTTGAGGTCGGGAGTTCGAGACCAGCCTGGCCAACATCCTACTAAAAACATAAAAGTTAGCCGGGCATGGTGGTGCACGCCTGTAATCCCAGCTACTCAGGAGGCTGAAGCAGGAGAATCACTTGAACTTGGGAGGCGGAGGTGGGAGTGAGCTGAGATTGCGCGACTGTACTCCAACCAGGGCAATAAGAGTGAAACTCCATCTCAAAGAAAGAGGGAGCAAGTGGGGTCTCTACCTTGAACTCCTTGACCTGTTGGCTGACCTTAGGGGTGGGAAGTTACTTTTCCTATCCAAGTCTCAGACTTCCTGTTATAAGATCAGAAAGCTGGGCACCATTGCCTCTGGGTACCATTCTAAAATGCAGGCCTCCGTGTGTATCTACAGATAGGCCTGGCCATCTTCAGGTGTCAATAACCAGGTACCAGAGAGCCCGGCTCTCCTCCTGGCCAGGCCCTGGAATGCCTCAGTGGCAGGAAAAGCAGCCCCTGACCAGAACCTGGAGAGAGGGACAGGAGTAAGTGTAAAGCCCCAGACACCTTGCTCAGAATTTCATGTGATTTAATTTTCCCAGCAACATTTGCAAAGTCAAGCACTATTCCCATTTTACAGCTGCCCAAACTGAGGATCAGAGAGATCCAGTCACTAACCGGAAGCCACTCTTCTGGTGTTTGCCTGTGTGTTTGTCTGCCTCCCAAAGCCTGTGCTTTGGAGGTGGGAGGAATCTTGCTTCTGCCTCAGGATGCTGGTAGAAGGCAGGCATTTCAGGGGCTTCTGGTGCATGTCCTCCAAGCCAGGCGCTGAGTCAAGGGCTTTAGATAGCCATGTCGTCTCCTCCATCCTTGTGCTGCTGGGAGGTCTATGCTGTTGTGATGGCTGACTCTCACCTTACAGCTTGGCAGCTTACGTCACTCATAGACGACCACAAGGCCAGCTATGCAACTAAGGAACACACTGAAGCCAGATCCCAGAGTTTAACTGTCTGCCACCGAGTGAAATATGAGGGTGCAAGGGGTTAAAAAAAAAGAAGTGGAAGGAGTAGGAAATATCACTGGCTTTGATGTAATACCGTGGAAACCAACCAGTGGTGAGACCTTTTCAATTTACCTATATTTATTATGGAATTATTCAACTCAATAATATAAAATTATCTAATCTACCTAAACTAATCCTTTTAATATATATCCTGTCCTCCCACCCACATATTCTTTTGGGGTGCCTTCAGAGCCCCTGTAGTGGTCTCAGCAATGGCCCATCAGTTGCCTATGGGCATGGCTACATCCCTGTGGGTTGGAAGCTGGTGAAGGGACCAGAGCCCTAGCCAGAGACACCACCCAGCATCAAGAGAACAAAGGAGGCACGCACCCCTACAAGTAGCTTCCAGCTATTAACTCTCAGGGTCTTTATACTAAGTGACTCCAATGTGTTGACCTCAGGTCCACACTAACCCTATTACCCCCACCTGTCAGCCTAGCAGTGGACATCTACACAAATTTGGCAAACCCCGATATGCTGATTCCGATAATGTGTGCATATGTGTGTGGGAAGGAGGAAAGGGGGGATTATATTAACTGGAAGGTTTACTTTGTAGAGATAAGATGATTTTTTCGTGTTGAGTTGGATCATTCTGTAGCTCTCACACCTTTCGTGGCCTGTACCTGACACAGGCAGTCCTGGGTTGGTTCTGATACAGCACAGAGTGGGCCTCTGAGTCAACATTCACGCACACCAGAGCTCTCAGCCTCTGCATGGTTGGTATTTTGGCCTGAGTCATAATTTGTGGGGGGCTGTCCTGTGCACTGTAGGATGTTTAGGAGCCCCCCTGGCCTCTACCCACAAGGTGCCAGGAGCACACCAACCCCTGCCCCCCTCTCTGATTGTGACAACCAAAAATGTCCCCAGATGTTGCAGATGTCCCCTGAGGCCAAAATCTCCCCTTGTTGAGGAACTGCTGGTTTATGGGAATGCTGTATGTCCGCCCTCCAGAAATCCACTTTCATTTGCACCCCTTGCAGAGGTTTTAGGGCTACAGATTTGTTTTTTGTTTTTGTTTTTGTTTTTGAGATGGAGTTTCACTCTTGTCACCCAGCTGGAGTGCAATGGCACAATCTCGGCTCACTGCAACCTCCACTTGCCGGGTTCAAGCGATTCTTCTGCCTCAGCCTCCTGAGTAGCGGGGATTACAAGCACCCACCACCACGCCCAGCTAATTTTTGTATTTTTAGTAGAGACAGGGTTGCACCATGTTGGTCAGGCTGGTCTTGAACTCCTGACCTCAGGTGATCTGCCCGCCTCCTCCTCCCAAAGTGCTGGGATTACAGGCGTGAGCCACTGTACCCGGCCAGTAGAATTCTGAAGTTCTAGGACGGACATGAATTTTAGGGGGTGGGAGACACTATTTAACTCAGCACAAGTCTCTACAGAGATCATGGAGTCTATCCTGGTCTTTGCAGCTGAGCGGGCCTGGAAAATCAGGTAACTTCTTCTAGGTCCCAGCATCAACCAGAGACAGAACCAGGACCACTGCTGGGATTCCTGACACCCCATCCAGCGTGCAAGGGCATGAGGAACAGATGGGACCAAAGCGTGCCCGTGGGAACCCACAGCGAGCTCACAGTGAGCCCACGTCCCTGGCTCCACCCGCATGTCCGCACATCCCAGCCTGAGGGGATCTCCTGAGATGTTTGAGGTCTCCCCAGGAACCTCTCACTTCTTCCTACTGCCAGTCGGACCCAGTCACCAAAGGGGACAAACCTTGTTGGTTAATTTTTTTCTCCTTCAAAAAAATAAATTCATAAATGGTCCTTGGCAAGCTGTTTACTACCTGACTTTAATGGCCTGTTTATTACCTTGAGCCTGCGTCTGTTAACACGCCCCCTCATCATTTTCCCTCATTAACTGTCAATTTGGAAGCCAGTTTTGGCATTAACCATGCCTAGACTAAATGGCTGCGGACAGTTGATTTTATGACCATGCCTTGTCTTGGAAACGTGGGGGCCTGTCATCAAAGAGGAGGGCTGCAAACAGAGGGTCTCAGCAGCAGGCGGCCTGGAACGTGGGGGCTGCTGGCCGGAAGGCCAGGCGGGTGGGGATTTCAGAGCCTGGGGCACAGGGATGTGCAGCCTCCAGAGGTGGATGTCCCTTCTTCTGACTGCTGAGAGACAGGTGCATGTTTAGAAGGACATTTAATTTCATAACTTCAGAGAGGGACTGTAAAGAATCTGTCATCTGGAAAAAAAAAAAATCACTCACAGCAATGCAGAAAATACCCCTTGGAAAATGACCATGCCAAGTTGATGCACTGGCTCTGAGTCTCATCTTCTCAGGCTTCCTATTCTATGTCCCATCCACTGTGCCCTGCTCTTGCTGGGTGCAGGGGATACAGAAATGAATGAGAGCTAGTCCTGGCCCCCAAGGTGCCCCAGCACAATGTGGAAAGAGAGGCTTCACTGCAGGACCCAAGCCAGCCAAGCTCCATGAGCCCAGGCCAGGGAGGCCAGAGTAGAGGCTGGGAGGTGGACTCACCAGGGCTGGCCAGAGACTGTCCCCAGAGGTGCTGGCACAAGCCTGGGAGAATGGGACAGTGCATCACAGGCAAAGAGAAACATGGAGATATAAAAGGGCATGGGGGTGCGGCAGGATGTTGCCTGCTCTAAAACCAACCTGCGCCATCACTGTCAACCTTAAAACCCTCCATGGGCCGAGAATAAAGGCCAGATAGTGAGGGAAGTCTAGGGGCTCAGCCCTTCATCTGCTTTCTGGCTGTCTCCTGCCATCTCACCTTGTCATCTCCCCCTGAGATCCAGCCACATATCTGCATTGGGGTGACTAATGTACCCACAAAATTCACATCCAGTTGGGATCTCGAAATGTGGGCCTATTTGAAGATAGAGCTTTGCAGATGTTATTTGTTAAGATGAGGTCATACTGGATTAGGTGGATCCTAAATCCAACGACTGATGTCCTTAGGAGAAGAGGAGAGGGTCAGGTACAGTGACTCACACCTGTAATACCAGTATTTTGTGAAGCCAAGGCAGGAGGATGGCTTGAGGCCAGGAGTTTGAGGCTAGCCTGGGCAACATGGCAAGACCCCATCTTTAAATTTAAAATTTTTTTTTGAAAAAGGAAAGGAGACAGAGGGACACACAGGGAGAGGGCTGTGTGATAATGGAGGCAGAGACTGGAGTGACGCAGCCGCAAACCAAGGAGCACCAAGGATGGCCAGCCACCTCCAGAAGCTAAGAAGAGGACAGCTACCAGGCACGGTGGCTTACATCTGTAATCCCTGCACTTTGGGAGGCTGAGGCGGGAGGATTACTTGAGGCCAGAAGTTCGAGACCAGCCTGGCCAACATGGTGAAACTCTACTAAAAATACCAAAACAAACAAGCAAACAAAAAATAGCCAGGCATGGTGGTGCGTGCCTATAGTCCCAGTTGCTCAGGAGGCTGAAGCATGAGAATTGCTTGAGCCCAAAAGGCAGAGGTTGCAGTGAGCTGAGATTGACCACTGCAATCCAGCCTAGGTGAGGGAGTGAGACTCGATCTCAAAAAGAAAAAAGAAAAAAAGAAGAGGACAGACAGAATCATTCTACCCAGCGTTTCAGGGCAAGCATAGCCCTGCTAACACCTTGATTTTGGATTTGAGCCTCTAGATACGTGAGAGAATAAATCTGTGTTATTTGTGGCACTTCACAGCAGTCCTACGAAAGGAACACACTATCAGTCACCCCTCACACCCCCCCAGCCCTTCAAGAACACCGTTTCCTGAATGCCTTCCTGAACCTTCCTTGTCATCCAGAGACCTGGCTAAGACTTTCTGGGCTCAAGAGGGCAGACTGAACACATTCTATTATTTTTTTCTTTTTTTAAGTTTTGTTAATTTTTTTGTAGAGAGGGGGTCTTACTTTGTTGCCCAGGCTGGCCTTGAACTCCAGACCTCAAACGATGCTTTCACCTCATCCCAAAGTATTGGGATTACAGGCGTGAACCAGCAACCTGAACACACATTTTAAATTCTACTCCCTTAAAGAATCCCATTAAGTTACATTAAAGGGATTTTTTTTTTTTTTTTTAAGGCAAGGTCTTCTTCTGTTGCTCAGGCTGGAGTGCAGTGGTGTGATTATAGCCCACTGCAACCTCAAACTCCTGAGCTCAAGCAATCCTCCCATCTCAGCCTCCTAAGTAGCTGGGACTATAGGTGTGTGCTACCACACCTGGCTAACTTTTTCTTTTTCGTAGAGATGGAGTTTCACCGTATTGCACAGGCTGATCTCAAACTCCTGGCCTCAAGCAATCCTCCCACCTCAGGCTCCCAAAAGGTTGGAATTACAGGAGTGAGCCAATGCACTTGGCCAGTGAACGGATTTTTAAAGAAGAGCATTCCACACAATGGCAAGAGCAAGAAAGGCAGAAACAACATGGAGTTTGTTTCAACAAAGGGGCCAATCTGGACTGGCTGTGCCCCTTGGCTCAATGCAACTCCCCACTGACGCCCCTGTCCTGAGGTCTCCCAAGCAGGTTGTCCAAGGCGCCATCACTAATATCCCCGCTGTCAAAGTGCTGTTGTGGCAAGCCTGGCCTGGCCCAACCTTGCACTTGACTGTGAGCTGATGAAGTTTCTGCTCTCTCCAGCAGGATCCGGGTCCAGTGGAGACACTCATGCAGCCCTAAGAAGTCTTCTGCTTTGACCTACTTTTTTTTAAATTAATTTATTTTTTATTATGCTTTAAGTTCTAGGGTACATGTGCACAACGTGCAGGTTTGTTACATATGTACAGTGTGCCAAGTTGGTGTGCTGCACCCATTAACTGGTCATTTACATTAGGTATTTCTCCTAATGCTAACCCTCCCCCAGCCCCGCACCCCCCGACAGGCCCCAGTGTGTGATGTTCCCAGCCCTGTGTCCAAGTGATCTCATTGTTCAATTCCCACCTATAGTAAGAACATGCGGTGTTTGGTTTTCTGTTCTTGAGATAGCTTTGACCTACTCTTGAGCTTGCAAGCAGAAACTACAGAGCAGCCACTTGCTGATCTCTGTCCCTGCTCATGTGGCAGCCCTCCAGATGCCCCATGGGGTCGAAGGGGGACCACATCTGCCCTCCCTGTGACATCCTTTCCACAGAGCTCAATGGGAAGCTGAAAGGGACTTGCCCCAGAGACAGCCAGGTTCATGCTGCTGTTCAAAATTAAACAGGATTCTGGGGAAATACCTACACAAGTGGAAAAGCTGCTACAAGTTGGACAGAGACTGTTCTGGTGTCAGGAGACAGAGGGGCACAACTGAGAATTGTACATGGGGCTGCAGAAGTAGCCTTTCAGCTCTAACATGCACATGCATCCCCTGGTTCCCTAGGGCTGGGGAGGAGCTGAAGATGCTGCATTCTCAGTAAGCCCCAACAGGAGGCTGGTGCTAATGGTCCAGGGGCCAAAAAGGTACCAAGGTTCTGAGATCCAGGTGATGTTCAATTTCTCAACCTGGGTAGTAGGTAAATGAGTATACATTTTCTTACATTTTTAAATTATGTTTTGGGAGTCTCACTATGTTGCCCAAGCTGAAGTACAGCAGCTATTCACAGATGTGATCATAGCACACTGCAGCTTCGAACTCCTGGCCTCAAGTGATCCACCCTCCTGAATAGCTGGGACTGTATGCACATGCCAGTCCACCCGGGTCTTCTTGTTCTTTCAACTACGGGTATATATTTTATGTTCTTCACTACATATGCTATGTCTCATAATTTTTTGAGAAGACCTGCTGAAATGTCACCTTCTGTTAGAAGTTCTTCTTACCCTTGTTGGACCATGCAAGAAGTCACACCCTCGGCTGGGCTCAGTGGCTCACACCTGCAATCCCAGCACTTTGGGAGGTCGAGGCGGGCGGATCACCTGAGGTCAGGAGTTAGAGACCAGCCTGGTCAACATGGTGAAACCCCATCTCTATTAAAAACAATACAAAACAAAACATACACACACAAAAATTAGCCAGGTGTGGTGGCAGGTGTCTGTAATCCCAGCTACTCAGGAGGCTGAGGCAGGAGAATCACTTGGACCCAGGAGATGGAGGCTGCAGTGAGCCAAGGTCGCACCACTGCACTCCAGAGTGGGCGGCAGAGTGAAACTCCGTCTAAACAAAACAAAACACCCAAAAAACAAAAAACAAAGAAGTCACAACCTCTTCTGTGTCCCTGAGAGACTTCCAACATGGGTCACCAACTGCACTGCCTACAGGGACCAGGAAAGTGATGCCCCCTCGCTGAGGCTGGCAGGGAAGACCCACACAGGCTAGCCTTAAAGAGAAAACTGATTGTCACCTACAAGATGTGGGCCCAGGGCTGCCAGATCTAGCTTTCCAGGAGAAACTGGGTATTCAGATTTTTGTGTAAAATCTGCTTTTTTTCCCCAAGGACATCCAGGCTGGAAGAAGACTGTGTGCTGCTGAAGTTCTGACTCAGGACTCAGATCATCACTGATCTGGTTCTGTGGCTCCCCAAGCCCACGGTGACGTCCTGACATTGATAAGCAGGGTCTTATCTGCAACCTGGGTGGTCCCAGAATCATCCCCATCAACAACAATAATCATAACAAGCAATTAGATAGCAGGTACTCTGTGCCAAGCCCAACTCTAAGCACTTTGCATGAATTGGTGCTTTTAATCCTCACAAATTGTGTGCCAGATGCTGTTCTAAGTTCTTTAGGTGTTTCTAGCAGATAATAGAATCCTTGCAAAAATACTCTAAAGCCGAAGTTAGCCCCATTTATTTATTTTATTTTATTTTTTTTAATTTTTTTTTGAGATAGAGTCTCACCGTGTCGCCCAGGCTGGAGTGCAGTGGTGTGATCTTGGCTCACTGCAATCTCTGCCTCCTGGGTTCAAGCGATTCTCCTGCCTCGGCCTCCCAAGTAGCTGGGACTACAGGTGCTCGCCACCATGCCTGGCTCATTTTTGTATTTTTAGTAGAGATGGGGTTTTGCCACACTGGCCAGGCTGGTCTCAAACTCCTGACCTCAGATGATCCGCCCACTTTGGCCTCCCAAAGTGCTGGAATTAAAGGCATGAGCCACTGTGCCCATCCAAGCCCCATTTTAGTATGACGACATGAGTCTCACAGCAGTCAGAGGACTTGCCTGTGGTTTGAAAGCTGGTAGGTGATAGGCTTGGGAATCTCAGCCCAGGGACCATGGTTGAGCCAGGTTACCTGTGAGTCACTACACATCCCCACCTCCGGACAACCCTGCCCCGCTCCTTCCTAGCATTCTTCAAAGAAGTTAGTGACCCATTTCTCAAGTAAGAGGACTCTTGGGTAAACTATATATTTTCTTTCTCTTAGCACAGAATTTGGAGACAACCAAAAATCAAAAGGATTGCTCTGTTTATGTCTTGGGGGGATGGGAAGATCCCTTTTTAATATCCCAACCACCATGCTACGGTAACTGACAGATCTACAGCAAATGCACATTCCTGCTACTACAAGAAGCCTTGCGACCTCAGCAAGATACACAAACTGGGTGTAACAATGCTGCCAGGGTTCTAGGGAAAGAATGAGGATTAAATGGGATAAAGTAGGCAAGCGTTGGCACAGATTAAGTGATGGCTAAATTGCAGCAAGTTTCATTACTGTGATTGTTTATTTTATTGATGTTAATCTTCATCACGACTATGGCGGTCCCTCCCAGCTCTAATAGCTCTCACAGCTGTGTGCTCTGTGATACATTCACTTGCATCCCCATTTCGGGTTTGGAAATCAACATGTACCTGCAAACTGCTGGCTAAATGTTTGTGGAAGGTGTAAGGTGTAAGGGAGAAGAGTAGGAAAAAGGGGAACAAGCTAAGGAGGTTAAGAAGGAGGAAGGAACTGAAACCTCAGCAGATGTCTCCCAAGAAAGAAGGAGGCGACAGAACTTGACTGAGATACTATTAATACCATATGACAGGCTGTGTGCTACCCAGGTGACACAGGTGATCTCATCACATCCTGAGGGTGGGTGTTGTCACCCCATTTCCATAGGAACCTGAAGCTCAGTGTCCCCAGCTTGCTCCCTGGCTGCTATCTCAGCTTGCAGGCTAAAGGGCTGGGAGTTTGTAAAACTCCTGCCACAGGCACATTTACTCTCAATCCTTCCTCCTTTTGCTCCTGGAGGCTTCTAGTGCACAGTAGAACCAAGTTATGGAAGCAGGATAACTCTGGCGGGGAAGGGACCCCACCCTACCATTGATAAAAATCACCCTTTGTAAAATCTTTTGCACATATGTTAATCCCATTAACTTAATAATTACTGTATTCTAGAAGGCAATTAGAAAACTAGAATTTTTATTTTCCTATTTACAAAACAGTTTGACTATCTCAACTGACTCACATCTCCTCTTGAGCCAGATTACCTGCATTTGAGTCGCTACACATCCCCACCTCTGAACAACCCTGCCCCGCTCCTTCCTAGCATTCCTCAAGGAAGCTAGTGACCCATTTCTCAAGTGAGAGGACTCTTGGGTAAAATAATATTTTCTCTTTCTCTTAGCACAGAATTTGGAGACAACCAAAAATCAAAAGGATTGCTCTGTTTATGTCTTGGGGGATGGGAAGATCCCTTTTTAATATCAATATTGTTTCTGTAAGGTTGCTTGTTTTTTTCAAATTAGATTATAGTAGTTATTTATGTATCCTGGATTGTAATCCTTCATTACAGTGCTGCTATTGTCTTCTTCATTTGTGGTTTGTTCGTTGAGACTGAATTTAATGAACAACAGTTTACTGCAGTCACATTTACCAATCTTCTCTTCTACAATTGTCCTTATGCAAAAAATACTTCTTCACTTGGAGGTCACAAGAATATCCCCCTACACTTTCTTCTGAGAGTTTGAAAGCTGTGCCTTTCTCATTTACATATTTAATTTATCTGTATCTAGTTTTTATCAGTGATGGGAGATAAGGGACCACTTTCCTCTAGGATCCTTGACAGATTAGTCCCTCCTTTCTCCTGTGGCCTGCAAAGCCACTGCAGTCACAGATCAGGTTACCAAAAGTGTTTGGGTTTGTTTCTGAGCTTTTTCATTCCGCTTCCCTGGTCAGTTTCTCTGTGCCAATAGGATACTGCCATAATCCAAATAGCTCTACAATAAATTCCAACATTGTCCGGGCAAACTGCCCTACTTCAGGCTTCTTCAGGAATGTCTTGGCTATTCTTGGGCCTTGGTTCTTCCATATAAATTTCAGAATCAACTTGTTCAGTTCCTTGAAAAATCCAGTTGGGATTTCGATTGAAATCGTATTAAGTCTGTGGCTCAGTTCGGGGATACTTGAGATCTTCAGCCTATCAAGTCTTCCTAGCCATGAACTGAAAATGTTTCTCCATCTACTTATGAGTTCAATGTTTTTTCTCTAACATTGTACAATTTTCTCCACAGAGGTCTTCCATGTTTATAAAATCATTATCGGCCAGGTACAGTGGTTGATGCTCATAATCCCAGCACTTTGGGAGGCCGAGGTGGGACGATCACTTGAGCTCAGGAGATTGGGACCAGTATGGGCAATGTAGCAAGACCCCCTCTCTACAAAAAATAATTGTTAAAAAAATTAGCTGGGTGTGGTGGTGCATGCCTGCAGTCCTAGCTACTCAGAAGGCTGAGGTGGGAGGATCCCTTGAGTCCAGGCTGTAGTGGGCTATGACTGTGCCATTGCACTCAAGCCTGGATGACAGAGCAAGACCCTGCCTAAAAAACAAAAAAAGAAACAGAAAAAAAGAAAGGGAAGGGAGCAGAGGGGAGGGAAGTGGAGAGGAGAAGGAGGGTGAGAGGAGGGGGAGGGAATTATCCCAAGGTGCCTTTTATCTTTTTTTGCTATTATAAATGGTATTATTTTTGAAATTATGTTTTATAACTGCTTATTGCTTATTGTATTACATACAAATTCAATGTTTAAGTTATTGACTTTATATCTAGCTACTTTGCTGAACTCTCATTAATCTCAATAATTTGTAGATTCTTTTGGATTTCCTACGTAAACAATCACATATCTGTGAATAATAGTTGTATTTATTCTTTTCCAATCATTACATCTTTTTCCTGCCTTATTGCACTGGCTAAGACCTCTAAGGCAATAGCAATGATAGAATACACTCTTGTCTTATCTCCAACTTCTTAGAAATAGGTTCTAACTTATCAGCATTAAAATTGGTGATTTTGGTAGATACTTTCACCTTGTCAAAAAAGCTCCCTTTCATTTTCTATTTTGGTAATTTTTATTTAATTGATTAATTATATGGGTGTTAAATTTTTCAAAATCTGTTTTTTTTTTTTTTTTTTTTTGAGACAGAGTCTCACTCTGTCCCCCATGCTGGAGTACAGTGGTGTGATCTTGGCTCACGGCAACCTCTGCCTCCCCAGTTCAAGTTATTCTCATGCCTTGGCTTCGTGAGTAGCTGGGATTGTGGGCATGCACCACGCTCGGCTAATTTTTGTATTTTTAGTAGAGACAGGGTTTTGCCATGTTTGCCAGGCTGGTCTCAAACTCTTGATCTTAAGTGATCTGCTCACCTCAGCCTCCCAAAGTGCTGGGATTACAGCCGTGAGCCACTGGGCTCAGTCTAAATTTTTATTTTGACACATAAGGTCAAAATAAACGGTTTGTTTTTCAATCTGTTAAAGTAGTGAATATTTATAGATTTTTTTCTCGACACTAAATCATCTTTGCATTTTTGGAATTAAACCCAACTTGTTTCTCATGTATTATCATTTGGATTCATTACTAGATTCTGTTTGGTAATATTTTATGTAGGACTATTGCATTCACATTCATGAATAACACTAACTTGTCCTGTTCCTTTCTTGTATTCATTCCTTTCTCATTCTCAACACCTAACTCATTTTTAGCCCCATAAAATGAATTAGGTGTTTTTCACTAATATCCAGAAGATTTTATGTAAGATTGGAGTGAGTTTAAAAGTTTGGTAGAACTCCCCTGTTTAAAATAATACACACACACACACACACACACACACACATCTAATTGCAGGTCCCATGTATATATATATATATATATACACATGTGTGTGTGTGTGTTTATGGGAGATATATATATATATATATGTATATATATATATGACCTGAAATTATTTTTTCAATGGAAAGATAGTTAACCTCTTAATCATTTTTTAAATTTTGAGACAGGGTCTTGCTATGTTGCCCAGGCTGGAGTACAGAGTCTATTCACAGGTGCAATCATAGAGCACTGTAACACTGAACGCCTGGGCTCAGCCAATCCTCCCTCAGTCTCCCAAGTAGCTGGGACGACAGGTGTGTGCCACTGCACCCAGACACTTATTCATATTTATATGGTTAAATAAAAATTTGAGCTTTTAATTCTTTTCAAATCAATTTTGGAGTTACATTTTTTTCTAGGAATTTCAGTATTTCATCTAAGAATTCAAATTTTTTTTTTTTTTTTTTTTTTTTTTTTTTTGAGGCGGAGTCTCGCTCTGTCGCCCGGACTGGAGTGCAGTGGCCGGATCTCAGCTCACTGCAAGCTCCGCCTCCCGGGTTTACGCCATTCTCCTGCCTCAGCCTCCCGAGTAGCTGGGACTACAGGCGCCCGCCACCTCGCCTGGCTAGTTTTTGTATTTTTAGTAGAGACGGGGTTTCACTGTGTTAGCCAGGATGGTCTCGATCTCCTGACCTCGTGATCCACCCGTCTCGGCCTCCCAAAGTGCTGGGATTACAGGCTTGAGCCACCGCGCCCGGCCTCAAATTTTTTATGTAAGGATTTGCATAATATTTTATTGGTCTACTATTTTAAATCTTTGTTGTTGCTCTAATTTTGATTCATTTTCATTTCTAATATTGTTGGGTGTGTGAGCTTTCTTTTTAAAATCAGTCTTACCAGAAACTTGACTATTTTATTATTTTATTCGAAGAACCAATATTTAACCTTATTGATCTGCTCTATTGTATCTTTTTTTTCCTATTTCAGTAATTTCTGTTCTTATCTTTGTCTCTTTCCTTCTACGTTTTTGGGGGTATATTTTCTTTTTATTTTAAAAAAAGTGTTTTATTTATTTATGTATTTTTGAGACAGGATATTGCTCTGTTGCCCAGGCTGGGGTGCAGTGGTGTGATCTCGGCTCCCTGCAACCTCCACTTCCAGAGCTCAAGCAATCCTTCTGCCTCACCCTCCTGAGTAGCTGGGATTACAGGCACACACCATCATACTGGCTAATTTTTGTGTTTTATGTAGAGATGAGATTTTACCATGTCACAGAGGCTGGTTTCAAACTCCTAAGCTCAAGTGATCTGCCCGCCTCAGCCTCTCAAAGTGCTAGGATTACAGACATAAGCCACGGTTTCCAGCTTATTTTATTTTTAAATAGAGACAGGATCTCGTTATGTTGCTGAGGCTGGTTTGAAACTCCCAGACTTAGATGACCCTCCCACCTTGGCCTCCCAAAGTGTTGATTTTATAGGTATGAGCCACTACACCCAGCCTCTCTATTCTGTAACAATACTTAAGTCTATGTATTCCCTTTCAACGGACTATTTTTGCTTCACAACAGAATTTTTAACATGTAATATTTTCAGTAGCATTCAATTCTAATTATTTTTCAATTTACATTACTATTTTTTATTTCATTCCGGTGTTATTTTGAAGTGTGCTTTTAAATTTCCAGACATAGAAAATTACTAAAATTTGGCCGGGCATGGTGGCCAATTCCTGTAATCCCAGCACTTTGGGAGGATGAGGTGGGCTTATCACCTGAGGTCAGGAGTTCGATACCAGCCTAGCCAACATGGCAAAACCCCATCTCTACTGAAAACACAAAAATTAGCCAGCTGTGGTGGTGGGCGCCTGTAATCCCAGCTACTCGGGAGGCTGAGGCAGGAGAATCGCTTGAACCCTGGAGAAGGAGGCTGCAGTGAGCTGAGATCATACCACTGCACTCTAGCCTGGGTGACACAGCAAGACTCTCAAAAAAAAAAATTACTAAAATGTATCTTTGTATTATTGACATCTACTTTTTAAATTCTGTTGTGATCAGAGACCACAGGATATCTGTATGATGCTGATTGTTTTAAATATAATGACACATTTTGTAGCCTAATAAAGTGTATACCTTTCAATCATATTGTCTAACCACAATGCAACTAAGTTAGAAATCAATTTTTTGAAATGGTAAGAAATCTTAAAACACAGGTTAACGTTCCACATGTGCTTGAGAAGAAAGAGCATAATCTAACTGCTGGGGGATTATGTTAATCAAGTCACGCCTGTCAATTTTAAATTGAAATCTTCTATGTCTTTAAAATTTTGTCTTTTTGACCTACCAATAATTAATTAAGGTGCATTGAAATCTCCTACAATTGTGGCAGATTGAACTACTTCCTGTAGTCATTTTCAATTTCTGGTTTATATTTTTTAGATTTTATAAAAATGGACGTAAATTTATAACTGTTGTATCTTACTGGTGAATTAAACTTCTTATCACTGTATATTGACCCTCTTTACCTTTAATAATGCATTGTTCTTAAAAGTTATTTTGTTTGATGTTTATTATTATTTTTTTGGTGTATGTATCTCTTACACCGACTGGGCTACAAGGCCAAACAAGGTTTCATTACATGTAGGATTCGTGTTCTCTGTGGTGGCCAAAAACGCCCAGTTCCTAAGGGTGCAACTTATGGCAAGCCTGTCCATGATGGTGTTAACCAGTTAAAGTTTGCTCAAAGCCTTCGGTCCGTTGCAGAGGAGCAAGCTGGACGCCACTGTGGGGCTCTGTAAAAGTCCTGAATTCTTACTGGGTTGGTGAGGATTCCACATACAAATTTTTTGAGGTTTTCCTCATCCATCCATTCCATAAAGCTATCAGAAGAAATCCTGACACCCAGTGGATCACCAAACCAGTCCCCAAGCACAGGGAGATGTGTGGGCTGACATCTGCAGGCCGAAAGAGCCGTGGCCTTGGAAAGGGCCATAAGTTCCACCACACTATTGGTGGTTCTCGCTGGGCAGCTTGGAGAAGGCGCAATACTCTCCAGCTCCACCGTTACTGCTAATATAAGTAAAGTTTGTAAAATTCATACCTAATAAACAATTTAGGACAGTCATGTCTGCTTACAGGTGTTATTTTTCTGTTAAAACTAGTCTGCAGATTGTTTCCTGAATGCTTTGTCAAGGAAGTTAAAGTATAATAATGTTTGAAAACAGTAAGTGATGGTGTATCTTGTTTCTAATAAGACAAACTTTTTTGTCTTTGCTTTATCTTATTAGGGAGTTATATGTCAATGCATAAAACATACTGCGTGGTATAATAGGTTTAAACTAAATTCTTTAAAAGAAAAGTACTGAAACTAGCCCTGTAGATTTGTCTGGTGCATGAGATGAAACCTGCAGCTTTATGGGGTGATGGCAGTGCTCTGCTGCCTTACTTTCCAGTGACTGAGGGGTTTTTTAGCTTGGCAAGCACGGATTTTTTTAATTGAGCTTTGCTTTAGAAATTGTAGGGTGGGAGGAGGACATCTTAACTATGTCATGATTATATTTAGAAAATTATGGGCACAAATCTGGGTTAGCCTGAAGAAAACTGCCTCAGTCTCCACAGTACCATTTTAAGTTCACATAAAAGGTGAAAGCTCCTGGGTCAGTGCCATCGCTTCATGGCATTCAATGGTTAGTGGTCGTGGCTTTAACACTGGTGTGTTTTGAAACTGAATGTGATATAAAATTATGAGCCTTAAGGTTGGTAAGCTAGCAATCAATGGGAAGCTGGTGAGCCGGTGGCCATTAGATAAATACCTTTCAAGTGTGAGTTCAGAAGTCAACCCTAAAATACTTAACCGTAACACTAATTTGTGAACATTATGAATCCTTTCAGTCACATCAGTGGGAAAGTAGTTGGCTATAAGTACCTCGTTCTTAGTCCAGTCAGTCTTAAAAATATCTTTCGTTACCCACTCTATCCACTCTCATAGGCTACAAGAAGAAAAAGTCATACAAGCGCGTGGATTCCAACCACATGTGTTTTCTCTAGTTGTTTCTCTTGTTCCCGGCCAAAGCATCCTAAAAATCCTTACCATTCCACAAAGTTGGGTCATCACTTCCACGCCAACATTCACTATAAGTATAGCACCACATTGCATTTCTGTTTGCATCATGTCTTCCAGGAGACTAGGCTACTGTTCTCCAGGGTGAATTTGAGTGCAAAGGAAAGGTAGACAAGGAATTGCTCAATTCTAGATTCTGACTTTGCTGACTTAATTTAAATGCTCGTTTCTCTGAACCAATTTTCTCCTATCTTCTCTAGGAGTTTCAAAAGGATCAGCTAATTGATTTCCAGAAAGTACTCATAGCAAGTTCATAAAAGTTCTTGAGACCTAAATTCCTTCTCAAAAAAAGAAAAGATCTTAAGTCATACATTTTGATTGTGTAGAGGTTGTTCGACTAAAGGCATAAATGTCTATTAAACTAAAAAAAAATTGGATTTTGTCTATATCATTTTATTTTGTGCTTTTTCTATGCTTTTTTTTTTTTATTGCTTGCCTGTTTTTAGAGAATCCAGAGCTCAATACAGATGTCTCAGGTTCAGCCCTCCTAGTTTGATAAGAGCCTGAAAGTTAGTTTTCTTTCTTTCTTTCTTTTTTTTTTTTTTTTTTGAGACAGGGTCTTGCTCTGTCACCCAGGCTGGAGTGCAGTGGTACAATCTCAGCTCACTGCAGCCTCTGCCTCCCAGGTTCAAGCAATTCTCCTGCCTCAGCCTCCCAAGTAGCTGGGACTACAGGTGTGCGCCACCATGCCTGGCTAAATTTTGTATTTTTAGTAGAGACAGGGTTTCACCATGTTGCCCAAGCTGGTCTTGAACTCCTAACCTCAAGTGATCCACCCGCCTTGGCTTCCCAAAGTGCTGAGATTACAGGCTTGAGCCACCGCGCCCGACCAAAAGTTAGTTTTCTATAGATGGTGCTGATTTAGATCTTCAAACTCAGGACAATCTTATTTCATAGTTATTATTCAATTTACTTGTTTATTACCATTCCTTGCTTTGGCTTCAGCCCTCTGGCATACATTTATTTATTTATCACAGCCCTCAAAATTTTCCTTATTTCTAATAAGCCCATCAATGCAGTAAAATCTATGTTTTCTGTAATTTCTACAGGACCTAGTTGTGATAAGAACTCCGGAGAGTATCTATAGTACCATGTAGCCAAAGTGGCACACTTTGTGATCATTGCTGTACTTCCTTAAAGTGGAGGTTCCAGGCCCACAAATAGTAGACAAGCTTTTGAACCTCCATGTGAGCACCAAGGAGTCCCATGCAGTGGGTCTGTAATGATTATCTCTGTACATATATGGCTATTTTTCAAATGGCCATCGGTGCTGATGTACTGAGGCAAATACCCATTCCGTCAAGTGTTTCGGAAATCATTGTAATTTCTATGACGTCTTATTTCGGTCAGTCAATATTTACTATATACAAAACTACGAATATGTGAAAACCATAAAAATTTCAGGTGCCCCCATATCCACTAAACGCAAACAGTGCTTAGCTCTAGACGTTGGGCATGTGGGTGATACTGTCTTCTGTCTGTTACTTTTCTGTGTTTCTTGAGTTCCTGCTGTGAGCATGTCTCTATAAATATTAGTTTCATATATACAGAGAGAAAGTTATTTTATAAAGGGGCTCTCATACTTAAAAGACTTGGGAACCACTGCTTTGAATGATTAGTTAGAGCCTTAGAGCAAGAGAAGCAAACTCAAGAACTCAAGACTGGCGGGGCCAGTCCTGTGACGGGAATAAGGAAGTGGGCCAGGAGAGCCCAACCCAAAGGTCAAAGTGGGACTCAATGGGAGCAAATGCTACTCAGCTCCAACTGACTTTTGTTTTGTTTTGTTTTTGGAGACAGGGTCTCACTCTGTCACCCAGGCTGGACAGCAGTGATATGATCATTGCTCACTGCAGCCTTGAACTCCCTGGAGGGTTCAAGTGGAGGGTCAAGGGATCCTCCACTTCAGTCTCCTGAGTACCTGGGACTACAGGCAGACATTGCCATGCCTGGGTAATTTTTTTATTTTTTTGTGGAGACGTGGTCTTGCTATGTTGCCCAGATTGGTCTTGAATTCCTGGACTCAAGAGATCCTACCATCTTGGTTTCCCATAGTGCTGAGATTACAGTCATGAGCCACCATGCCTGGCCCCAACTAATTTTTTCCCTGTAAAAATACAGGTCTGATGTTGCCAGATCTTTCAGTTAAGTGAAAATGGATATCCAAATTTGGGCTGGGCACAGTGGCTGACGCCTGTAGTACTAGCACTTTGGGAGACCAAGACAGGTGGATTGCCTTAGTTTAGGAGTTCGAGACCAGCCTGGGCAACATAGTGAAACCCTGTTTCTACTAAAATACAAAAAATTAGCCAGGTGTGGTGGTGTGCACCTGTAATTGCAGCTACTCAGGAGGCTGAGGCAGGAGAATTGCTTGAAATTGGGAGGCAGAGGTTGCAATGAGCCAAGATCCTGCCATTGTACTCTAGCCTTTTTTGGAGACTCTGTCTCAAAAAATAAATAAATAAATAAATAAATGATAAAAATAAAAATAAAAATAAAATCAAAATTTGTTATTTGAAATCTTTAGAGATTTTTAAATGTTGTTAACCAATTCAAAAAACTTTTTGAAACATGGTGCAGTCCTAACCAACCATCTGTGTAGACTGGATGTGGCTCCTGGGTGGCCCATTCACCATTCCTGTTTTGGAGTCAGTCTCCTTATCTCTCACCTCCATGTGCAACTCCATAGTCAGTCACCAAGATCAAGTCCAGCTCTGGTATATTTCTCAAATAGGAGGACTACACCAAAAAGTTTCTTCCCTAGATTCAGATTATAGGCCATTTCTCTCACTTGCATTGAAACAGTTGCCGGGCCGGGTGCGGTGGCTCACGCCTGTAAACCCAGCACTTTGGGAGGCCGAGGTGAGTGGATCACTTGAGGTCAGGAGTTTGAGACCAGCCTGACCAGCATAGTGAAACCTCATCTCTACTAAAAATACAAAATTAGCCAAGTGTGGTGGCCCACGCCTGTAATCCCAGCTACTTGGGAGGCTGAGGCAGAAGAATCGCTTGAGCCCAGGAGGCAGAGTTTGCAGTGAACCGAGATAGCGCCATTGCACTCCTGCCTGGGCGACGAGAGGGAAACTCCGTCTCAAAGAAGAGGAAGAAAAAAAGAAAGTCACCAAATGTGTTTATTTATTCTTCATTCACTTGTCCGTTCATCATCCATGTAGTCAGTTAGACTCAAGTATCTTTGAATGTCTGCCAGATATCCTAAAACAACAGTATCCTAAAACAGTATCCTAAAACAGTATCCTAAAACAGTATCCTAAAACAGTATCCTAAAACAGTATCCTAAAACAACAGTATCCTAAAACAGTATCCTAAAACAGTATCCTAAAACAGTATCCTAAAACAACAGTATCCTAAAACAACAGTATCCTAAAACAGTATCCTAAAACAGTATCCTAAAACAGTATCCTAAAACAGTATCCTAAAACAACAGTATCCTAAAACAACAGTATCCTAAAACAGTATCCTAAAACAGTATCCTAAAACAACAGTATCCTAAAACAGTATCCTAAAACAACAGTATCCAAAACAGTATCCTAAAACAACAGTATCCTAAAACAGTATCCTAAAACAACAGTATCCTAAAACAGTATCCTAAAACAACAGTATCCTAAAACAGTATCCTAAAACAACAGTATCCTAAAACAGTATCCTAAAACAACAGTATCCTAAAACAACAGTATCCTAAAACAGTATCCTAAAACAACAGTATCCTAAAACAGTATCCTAAAACAACAGTATCCTAAACCAGTATCCTAAAACAGTATCCTAAAACAACAGTATCCTAAAACAGTATCCTAAAACAGTATCCTAAAACAACAGTATCCTAAAACAGTATCCTAAAACAACAGTATCCTAAAACAGTATCCTAAAACAGTATCCTAAAACAACAGTATCCTAAAACAGTATCCTAAAACAACAGTATCCTAAAACAGTATCCTAAAACAACAGTATCCTAAAACAGTATCCTAAAACAACAGTATCCTAAAACAGTATCCTAAAACAACAGTATCCTAAAAAACAGTATCCTAAAACAACAGTATCCTAAAACAGTATCCTAAAACAACAGTATCCTAAAACAGTATCCTAAAACAACAGTATCCTAAAACAGTATCCTAAAACAACAGTATCCTAAAACAACAGTATCCTAAAACAACAGTATCCTAAAACAGTATCCTAAAAAACAGTATCCTAAAACAGTATCCTAAAACAACAGTATCCTAAAACAGTATCCTAAAACAACAGTATCCTAAAACAACAGTATCCTAAAACAGTATCCTAAAACAGTATCCTAAAACAACAGTATCCTAAAACAGTATCCTAAAACAACAGTATCCTAAAACAGTATCCTAAAACAACAGTATCCTAAAACAGTATCCTAAAACAACAGTATCCTAAAACAGTATCCTAAAACAACAGTATCCTAAAACAGTATCCTAAAACAACAGTATCCTAAAACAGTATCCTAAAACAACAGTATCCTAAAACAACAGTATCCTAAAACAGTATCCTAAAACAACAGTATCCTAAAACAGTATCCTAAAACAACAGTATCCTAAACCAGTATCCTAAAACAGTATCCTAAAACAACAGTATCCTAAAACAGTATCCTAAAAAGTATCCTAAAACAACAGTATCCTAAAACAGTATCCTAAAACACAGTATCCTAAAACAGTATCCTAAAACAGTATCCTAAAACAACAGTATCCTAAAACAGTATCCTAAAACAACAGTATCCTAAAACAGTATCCTAAAACAACAGTATCCTAAAACAGTATCCTAAAACAACAGTATCCTAAAACAGTATCCTAAAACAACAGTATCCTAAAACAACAGTATCCTAAAACAACAGTATCCTAAAACAGTATCCTAAAACAACAGTATCCTAAAACAGTATCCTAAAACAACAGTATCCTAAAACAGTATCCTAAAACAACAGTATCCTAAAACAACAGTATCCTAAAACAACAGTATCCTAAAACAGTATCCTAAAACAACAGTATCCTAAAACAACAGTATCCTAAAACAGAAGAAGAGGAGACAACAGGCCAGGGTGGTAAAGAAAGAGGAGGATGAGGAGATGACAGCACCAGGAGCTGTGGTCAGAAAAAGGCCTTCTGTTGGTGGTTTTGACTAGGACCTGATTGCAGAGAAAAGGGCAGCTGTGCAAACTGAGGGGTGAGCTTAGCTCAAGGAGAAAGGACACGTGTAAAGGCCTTGAGATAAGGATGGATTGAGATAGATTTGTCAGAGGAAATTTGTTAATCCTCTCAGGAGGAACCCACCCAAGGCGGCCCTCCTCCCTAACTCCATTGTCAAGCAACTGGGGCCTGGGTTATCTCTTCAGTTCAGGCTGCGGGCCAAGCCCACCTCTCCACGGGTCCAAATTCCCAGGAATGTAGTTCTGGCCCTTCCGCTCCCCAGTTGAGACCTAGGGCAAGTTGAGGGGAGCCTGGACCCCTCCTCTTTGACCATCCCTCTGCTATCTTCCCTAACAGCGGCCCACCTCCGCTCAAGGGCCTGCTTCCTGTTCCTCGGGAGTAGAACCACTTAACCCCTTTCTAATGCTGTTGGATAAATGTCCAAACGTCCTTAATACCTTTACTGGGCCCTGCACCATGTGCCCACCCCCTGCCTCCAACCCTCCTTCTCCTTCCTCCAATTCCACCTCTGCTTTCAGCCTTGCCCAGTCCCCAAAGTCCTGCCCCTATCCAATATTTCATCTTTGTGTAAGCAGCTCTTTTCTCACAGAATGCCATCGGCTTCTACTTCTTCTTGCTTGCAAAAGACGCCACTGAATGTCCAGGCACTGGAGTCGGGAGCTACTTCTTCCACCTTCTCAGTCCCTTGGTCTGAATGAGGGTCCCGACGTATTGTATTGTCATCCTTCTGCCTCACTGTGGGCTTTGTCTTGTTTTCTCTGCCTCTCCATCTTGACTGTCTCTCATTGCCCATTCCCCATCTCCCACATCTCCAGGCTCCTTGCCTAGTTCACCTTTAAGCTCCTTTGCCATGGTTCAGTGAATTGCTATTTCCTCTCCCAGTTCTTGGCATGACGACTCATCCACAACAAATACTTATAGAATGAACAACCTGAATAATCAAGCCCCCAGGTTGTTTTCCTTCGAGCACTCAGAGGATGGTCCACCATGGAGCTAGGAGTCATCACAAATTTCAGGTGATGTTACAGATAATGCAGATCCTTTCTCATCAACTTTAATTTTTTTTTTTTTTCTTTTTTTGAAACAGGGTCTCACTCTGTCACCCAGGCTGGAGTGCAATGGTGTGAACACAGTTCACTGCAGCCTCCATCTCCCAGGCTCAAGTGATCCTTTTGCCTCAGCCTCCTGTGTAGCTGGGACCACACATATACACCACCATGCCCAGCTAATTTTTTGATCCTTTGTAGAGATGGGGTCTCATTTTGTTGTCCAAGCCAATCTCAAACTCCTGGGCTCACAAGATCCTGTCTGGGCTTACCAGAGTGCTGGGATTATAGGCTTGAGCCAGCACTCTGGCCTCAGCATCTTCAATGAGTTTATCACAAGCATGGCACTGTCAGCACTTGTCTTACTTTATACATGATCAGTAGTTTGCTCAGTATAAACAGAATGCTCGAGTGGAGGGCTTGTTCCCTGCTGGGCTCCACCCAGAGTGTGGCAAGCCCTCCCTGTTGAATGGATGAATCAACAAACACTCCGTAGAGCACTTTACACAGATGATTACATTTTCTCTTCTAAACAACTCTAAGAGATAAATAGGTTCCCTTGTCAAATCCCATTTTACAATTTAGGAAGCATTAAGGCTTAAAGAGGTTCAATGATTTACCCAAAGTTAATAAAGCTAACATGTAATGGGGCTGTGATTTAAACCCTCACACTGTCTTGTTTCATGGTCTAATGCTGTGACAAATGTCTTACATGGTGGCGACCAGCCACAGGTGACTCCTGAGGATTTGAAGCATGGCTGCTACAAACCAAAGTGTGCTCTCCAGGTAGCACGTGCCCCAGATTTCAAAAATTTAATATAAAAAATAATAAAAATATATTATTTTTGAGCTATGGATCGCTTATTACTTGAGCTAGGGATTAGTGATGAATTACAAAAGGAGACCAAACGATTCCTAGTAATTCAAAGGGAGAAAATCTGGTAGACACTACCTCAATCAGTGATCACAGTTACCCCCACCAGGATGGGACTACTGACACCGTGAGCCCTGTTACAGGGTGCAGTGGGAGCCAAAAGCCTCATTTAGGTCTCATATTTGCAAAACCTTTTAAGCCTGAATCTAATAATGAAGAGGTAATCAGACACATCCAGATGGTGGGGTACTCTATAAAACAGGTGTTCTGTAATCTTCAAAAATGCCAGTATCATAAGAAGTGAAGGAAGACTGAGAAATTGTTCCAGATTATAGGAGACTAAGGATGTGTAACAACAAAACACAATATGAGATCCCAGTTTGCATCCTGGATCGGGGGAAAGAACCTTATTGTGAGCTACTCGGGAGGCTGAGGCAGGAGATTCGCTTGAACCTGGGAGGCGGAGGTTGCAGTGAAATATATATATATATCACTACAACCTCAAACTCCTGGCTCCTTAACATACCAGTCTCAGATGATCCACCCACCTCAGCCTCCCTAGATGGGACCACAGGCACATGCTACCATGTCTGGCTAATTTTTAAAATTTTTGGTAGAGACAGGATCTCTTTGTGTTACCCAGGCTGGTTGTGAACTCCTGGGTTCAAGTGATCCTCCCACCTTGGCCTCCCAAAGTGCTAGGATTACAGGCATGAGCCACTATGCCTTGCCCATAAAATACATTTAAATACGTGAATTCATGATACTTGGGGGAAAAAGAAAAGAACATAGCGGGTCATTCTTGGAGTATATTAAGAACCAGTGGCTGGGCACGGTGGTTCACGCATGTAATCCCAGCACTTTGGGAGGCCAAGGCGGGCAGATCACCTGAGGTCAAGAGTTCGAGACCAGTCTGACCAAAGTGGTGAAACCTCATCTCTACTAAAAATACAAAAATTAGCTGGGCGTGGTGGCACATGCCTGTAATCCCAGCTGCTCAGGAGGCTGAAGCAGAAGAATCGCTTGAACCCAGGAGGCAGAGGTTGCAGTGAGCCAAGATTGCGCTATTGTACTCCAGCCTGAGCAACAAGAGTGAAACTCCATCTCAAGAAAAAAAAAAAAAAAAAGAACCAGCTTATTAGTTTGAAAACTGGTAAATAAAGGGAAAAGAACATGCATTATATGTTATACAGGGGAATGCAAGATGGTATGATCATGCTGGAAATAATTTTTGGCAGTTCCTCACAAAGTTAAACATACTGTTAACAGATGGTCAGCAATTCCACTTCTAGGTTACCAGAAAAGATTACCCAAGATAAATAAAAACATTTAGGCTGGGCAGGATAGCTCATGCCTATAATCCCAGCACTGAGGGAGGCCGAGGTAGGCAGATCACTTCAGACCAGGAGTTCAAGATCAACCTGTGCAACATGGCAAAACTCCGCCTCTACAAAAAATGCAAAAATTAGCCAGGTGTGGTAGTGCACCCCCATAATCCCAGCTACCCGGGAAGCTGAGATATGAGAATTGCTTGAACCTGAGAGGCGAGGAAGCGAGGTTGCAGTGAGCCAAGATCGTGCCACTGCACTCCAGCCTGGGTAACAGGGTGAGATCTATTAAAAAAGAAAAAAAAAATTCAGGTATAAGTGTTTGTATGGACAGATTCCTTCCTTCCTTCCTTCCTTCCTTCCTTCCTTCCTTCCTTCCTTCCTTTCTCCCTTCCTTCTTTCCTTTCCTCCCTCCCTCCCTCTCTCCTTTTTCTTTCTTTTTTGAGAAAGAGTCAGAGTGAGACTCTATTTCAAAAAAAAAAAATTCAGGTATAAGTATTTGTGTGGACAGATTCCTTCCTTCCTTCCTTCCTTCCTTCCTTCCTTCCTTCCTTCCTTCCTTCCCTCCCTCCCTCCTTCCCTCCCTCCTTCCTTTTTCTCTCTTTCTCTCCCTTTCTTTCTTTCATTCTTTCTTTCTTCAGAGTCTCTCTCTGTCGCCCAGACTGGTGTGCAGTGGCATGATCTCAACTCACTGCATCTCCCACCTCCCAGGTTCAAGCAGTTCTTACATGTCAGCCTCCCAAGTAGCTGGGATTATGAGCGTGCCAACATGCCCGGATAATTTTTGTATTTTCTTTAGAGACAGAGTTTTGCCATGTTGGCCAGGGTGGTCTCGAACTCCTGGCCTCAAGTGATCTGCCTGTCTTGGCCTCCCAAAGTGCTAGGATTACAGGTGTGAGCCACCACACCTGGCTCCTATCCCTGAATATTGATGGGATTATTTATAATAGCCAAAATCAGGACCCAATTCAAATGTCTATCACGTGGTAAATGAATAAACTGTGGAATATCCACACAATGGAATACTGCTGAGCAATAAGAAGGAAAAAAATTACTAATACACAGAATAGCAGGGATAAATCTCAAAAGCATGCTAAGTAAAAGAAGTCATACAAAAGGCCACCTATTATATAATTTCCTTTACATGGCATTCTAGAACAGGGAAAAAATATTCTTCAGGGATTGTGGATTACACAGCGGTTTCTTTTTTTTTTTTTTTTTTTTTTTTTTTTTTTTTGAGACGGAGTCTGGCTCTGTCGCCCAGGCTGGAGTGCAGTGGCCGGATCTCAGCTCACTGCAAGCTCCGCCTCCCAGGTTCACGCCATTCTCCTGCCTCCGCCTCCCAAGTAGCTGGGACTACAGGCACCCGCCTCGTCGCCCGGCTAGTTTTTTGTATTCTTTAGTAGAGACGGGGTTTCACCGTATTAGCCAGGATGGTCTCGATCTCCTGACCTTGTGATCCGCCCGTCTCGGCCTCCCAAAGTGCTGGGATTACAGGCTTGAGCCACCGCGCCCGGCTTACACAGCGGTTTCTTACATATGATACCAAATGCGTAAGTGGCAAAAGAAAAAATACAGAAATTAGACTTCATCAAAATTGTTAAAGCCTGTAATCAGTTGACTTTTTTAAAGAGAAAAAAAAAAACAAAATTAAAAACCTCTGTGCTTCAACAGATATAGTCAAGACAGTGAGAGAGAAAATGTTTGCAACTCATATATCTCATAAGAGACTTATATCCAGAATATATAAAGAATTTTTGGCTGGGTATGGTGGCTCACGCCTGTAATCCCAGCTCTTTGGGAAGCCGAGGCAGGAGGATCTCTTGAGCCTAGGAGTTCAAGACCAGTCTGGGCAACATGGTGAAACCCTGTCTCTTTTTATTAAAAAAGAAATTACTACTCAACAATAAAAATATCAATAACCCAATTGAAAATGGGTAAAGGCTGCGTGCAGTGGGTTACACCTGTAATCCCAGCACTTTGTGAGGCTGAGGTGGCTGGATCACGAGGTCAGGAGATGGAGACCATTCTGACTAACATGGTGAAACCCTGTCTCTACTAAAAATACAAAATTAGCTGGGCATGGTGGCACATGCCTGTAATCCCAGCTACTTGGGAGGCTGAGGCAGGAGAATCACTTGAACTCGGGAGGCAGAGGTTGTGGCGAGCCGAGATCGCGCCATTGCACTCCAGCCTGGGCAACAAGAGCGAAACTCTGTCTCAAAAAATGGGCAAAAACTGGAAGCATACCCTTTGAAAACTGGCACAAGACAGGGATGCCCTCTCTCACCACTCCTATTCAACAGAGTGTCAGAAGTTCTGGCCAGGGCAATCAGGCAGGAGAAAGAAATAAAGGGCATTCAGTTAGGAAAAGAGGAAGTCAAATTGTCCCTGTTTGCAGATGACATGATTGTATATTTACAAAACCCCATTGTCTCAGCACAAAATCTCCTTAAGCTGATAAGCAACTTCAGCAAAGTCTCAGGATACAAAATCAATGTGCAAAAATCACAAGCATTCTTATACACCAATAACAGACAAACAGAGAGCCAAATCATGAGTGAACTCCCATTTACAATTATTTCAAAGAGAATAAAATACCTAGGAATCCAACTTACAAGGGATGTGAAGGACCTCTTCAAGGAGAACTACAAACCACTGCTCAACGAAATAATAGAGGACACAACAAATGGAAGAACATTCCATGCTCATGGATAGGAAAAATCAATACCGTGAAAATGGCCATACTGCCCAAGGTAATTTATAGATTCAATGCCATGCCCATTAAGCTACCAATGACTTTCTTCACAGACTTGGAAAAAACTACTTTAAAGTTCATACGGAACCAAAAAAAAAAAAAAAAAGCCCACATTGCTAAGACAATCCTAAGCAAAAAGAACAAAGCTGGAGGCATCACATTACCTGACTTCAAACTATACTACAAGGCTACAGTAACCAAAACAGCATTATACTGGTACCAAAACAGAGACATAGACCAACGGAACAGAACAGAACCCTCAGAAATAATACCACACATCTACAACCATCTGATCATTGATGAACCTGACAAAAACAAGCAATGGGAAAAGGATTCCCTATTTAATAAATGGTGCTGGGAAAACTGGATCCCTTCCTTACACCTTATACGAAAATTAATTAAAGATGGATTAAAAACTTAAATGTTAGACTGAAAACCATAAACATCCTAGAAGAAAACCTAGGCAATACCATTCAGGACGTAGGCATGGGCAAGGACTTCACGTCTGAAACACCAAAAGCAATGGCAACAAAAGCCAAAATTGACAAATGGGATCTAATCAAACTAAAGAGCTTCTGCACAGCAAAAGAAACTACCATCAGAGTGAATAGGCAACCTACAAAGAATAGGAGAACATTTTTGCAATCTACTCATCTGACAAAGGGCTAATATCCTGAATCTACAAAGAACTTAAACAAATTTACAAGAAAAAAACAAACAACCCCATCAAAAAGTGGGCAAAGGATATAAATAGACACTTTTCAAAAGAAGGCATTTATGCAGCCAACAGACATGAAAAAATGGCCATCAGGGAAATGCAAATCAAAACCACAATGAGATACCATCTCACACCAGTTAGAATCACTATCATTAAAAAGTCAGGAAACAACAGGTGCTGGAGAGGATGTGGAGAAATAGGAATGCTTTCACACTGTTGGTGGGACTATAAACTAATTCAACCATTGTGGAAGACAGTGTGGTGATTTCTCAAGGATCTAGAACTAGAAATACCATTTGACCCAGCCATCCCATTACTGGGTATATACCCAAAGGATTATAAATCATGCTGCTATAAAGACACATGCATACACGTATGTTTATTGCGGCACTATTCACAATAGCAAAGACTTGGAACCAACCCAAATGTCCATCAATGATAGACTGGATTAAGAAAATATGGCACATACACACCATGGAATACTATGCAGCCATAAAAAAGGATGAGTTCATGTCCTTTGTAGGGACATGGATGAAGCTGGAAACCATCATTCTGAGCAAACTGTCGCAAGAACAGAAAACCAAACACCGCATGTTCTCACTTGTAGGTGGGAATTGAACAATGAGAACACAGGGACACAGGAAGGAGAACATCACACACCGGGGCCTGTCATGAGTTGGGGGAGGGGGCAGGGATAGCATTAGGAGATATACCTAATGTAAATGACAAGTTAATGGGTGCAGCACACCAACATGGCACATGTATACATATGTAACAAACCTGCACATCGTGCACATGTACCCTAGAACTTAAAGTATAAAAAAAAATAAAATAATAAAATAAAAACAAAAATACAAAAATTAGCCAGGTGTGGTGGCGTGCGCCTGTAGTCCCAGCTACTCAGGAGGCTGAGGCAGGAGAATCGCTTGAGCCTGGGAGGCGGAGGTTGCAGTGAGCTGAGATCATGCCACTGCACTCCAGCCTGGGTGACAGAGCGAGACTCTGTTTCATAAATAAATAAATAAATGGTAAATAACATGAATAGATATCTCTTCAAAGAAGATATCCAAATGGCTAATAAGCATATAAAAAGATGCTCACCATCATTAGTCATCAGGACAAACAAATCAAAATTACAGTAAGATGTCACATCATACCATGAGGATGACTGAAATTAACAAGAAAGGCTAATATGTGTTGGTGAGGATGCAGAGAAATTAGAACCCCCATACAATTGCTGTTGGAATATAAAATGGTGCATCTGCTTTGAAAATGATCTGACAGTTCCTCAAATGGTTAAATATAGAGTTATCACATGACCTGGAAATCCCATTCCCAGGTAGGTACCCAAGAGAAATGAAAACAGACATCCACACAAAAACCTGTTCATGAACATTCATGGCAGCATCACTCGTAATAGCAAAAAGATGGAAACAATCCATATGTCATCAACTGATAGATGGATAACCAAAATGTAGCATATTCATATAATGAAATATTATTCAGCCATGAAAAGGAATGAAGTACTAATACCTGCTAAACATGGATGAACCTTGAAAACATTCTGTAACATCAAAGAAGGCAACACAAAAGATCACATATGATTCCATTTATATAAAATGTTCACCATAGGCAAATCCATAGAAATAGGAAATAGATTAGTGTTTGTCAGGGGCTGGGGGGAGGCAAGAATGGAGTGTAATTGTAATTTATTTATGGGATGATGAAAATGTGTTGGTTTTTTTTGTTTTTGTTTTTGTTTTTTTGAGACATGATCTTGCTCTTTCACCCAGGCTGGAGTGCAGTTGTGTAGTAACAGCTCAAGCCTGTAATCCTAGCACTTCTGGAGGTGAAGGTGGGAGGACGGCTTAAGCCCAAGAGGTTGAGGCTGCAGTGAGCCTAGATAGTGCCACTTCATCCAGCCTGAGCTACAGAGTGAGACCCTGTCTCAAAAACAAAAACAAAAACTATTCTATGGCTACGTAAGCTTAAATATCTCTTTACCTTACCCACTTTTTGAGACAGAATCTCTGTCTGTTGCCAGGTTGGAGTGCAGTGGCGTGATCTCAGCTCACTGCAACCTCCACCTCCTGGGTTCAAGCAATTCTCCCACCTCAGCCTCCCAAGTAGCTGAGACTACGAGCTCACGCCACCACATCCAGCTGATTTTTGTGTTTTTTGTAGAAATGGGGTTTCTCCATGTTGCCCAGGTTGGTCTTGAACTCCTGACCTCAAGTGATCCGCCTGCCTCAGCCTCCCAAAGTGCTGGGGTTACAGGCATGAGCCACCACACCCAGCTTAGAATAGTTTTTATGAACATCATTTTTGTGCACATAAAAAAATACAAGCAACATGAGTTGCTTTTCTCTAATGTCAGAGTCTAATGTTTGTGAATCAGACTCAGTTTTTTGACATAGCATCATCTTCCAAGCCATGCTTGCTAAGTGATTTATAATTAGCTCCTTCCGTCCTCACAACAACCTAAGTGGACAGGAGTACTGTTAAGCCTGAAGTACAGATTCAAAAACTGAAGATCAGGGAGGTTAAGAAACTTGTCCAAGCTAACATAGCAAGAGGCTAGCTAACTTGAAAGCCCTTGCTAGAAATTTCCATTCTACTGCATCTCCTCCTTGCCTAGCTATGTATTACATGAAGAGAACACAGGGTTTAGGGCCAGGCAGATTTGGGTTTGTACACTACTTCTGCCCCTTCCTTACACTCTGAGCGATCACTTAATCTCCCAGGACCTCATTTTCTCATGTGCAAATTGGAATTACAACGCAAGTCAAAAGGGCTTTAAGAGCGGTGGCTCAAGCCTATAATCCTAGCACTTCTGGAGGTGAAGGTGGGAGGACTGATGGAGCCCAGGAGTTTGAGACCAGCCTGGGCAGCGTAGTGAGATCCTGTCTCTACAAAAAATACAAAAATTAGCCATGTGTGGTGGCACATGCCTGTAGTCCCAGCTACTTGGGAGGCTGAGGTGGGAGGATCGATTGAGCCTGGGAGGTCAAAGCTGCAGTGAGTCACGATCGTGCCACCACATTCCAACCTGGGTGACAGAGCACAACCATCTCAAAATAAAAAAATAAATAAACATTTTAAAAAGAGAGAAAAGGAAGGGAAAGGATAGGAAAGGATAGAAAAGAGAAGCAACGAAAAGAGAAGGCAGAATGGTTTAAAAGAGATAACCAAGTACTTTCAAAGTCTCCTTTATCTTTCCCCCCTTTCCTTGAGGATCACTTAGGTTAATTTCCTGAATCAAATTGAAAATCCATACAATGACTGAAGTCTCAGAAGTGCCTCTCCAGCCCCCATTTAGTGACCAGCCTGCGTAGGAGTACAGATGTCTTGCTGACCTTCCAGTCTGGGCCAGAATGACTTCCACTGGTTGAATTCCTTCTGTGTACTGGGGTCATGCACCGAGGAGAGGTAACTAAGGTGAGTACCCCAAGAACAGTACTAATAAGCAACCTTACAAACATAAACTCTGAGGCTCAGAAACCCTGGTCACCTGCCCTGGTCACCCAAATTGCATAGCTGTGAATTGGTGAAACTGGAATGTGAGCTTTAGGTCTGTCTGAGTGTGATTGTCAGTGCAAAATATCATGACATCAAAGTTACACTCCCAAAATTAGCCAGGTGCCCATAGTCCCGGCTACTGGGGACACTGAGGTGGGAGGATCGCTTAGGCCAGGAGATGTAGGTTGCGGTGAGCTGTGATTGCACCACTGCACTCCAGACCAGGGAGTGAGACCAGGGAGTGAGAGCTTGCCTCTTAAAAACAAAACAAAAGAAAAAGTTGCATTCCGTGGCCAGGCACAGTGGCTCACACCTATAATCCCAGGACTTTGGGAGGCTGAGGCGGGTGGATCACCTGAGGTTGGGAGTTCAAGGCCAGATCGGCCACGTGGTGAAACCTCATCCTTACTAAAAATACAAAAATTAACCAGGTGCAGTGGCGCATGCCTGTAATTCTAGCTTCTCCGGAGGCTGAGGCATGAGAATCACGTGAACCCAGGAGGCAGAGGTTGCAGTGAGCCGAGATCACGCCACTGCACTCCAGCCTTGGTGACAAGAGTGAGACTCTGTCTCAAAAAAACAAAGAAAAAAAGTTGCATTCCTCAAGAATGTCAGATAAAGACAGAGCAGGCTTATTAGAAAAAGTCTTAGCACAATATATGTGTGTGTGTATAAATGTATAAATCAAACTTGGTGTCTATGTTTTGAGTTATGAGTCTGTGACTCCCAATGACTTGGACATTTGAGCTGTGTCCACTGCAACACTTTAAACTGTGAATAATTTCCTATCCCTGTCCACTGCACCAAGCAGCTAAGATCAACTGTTTTATTTCCAACTTAGCAATAGTTTATATTGTTGAAAACTTCTTTTGTGTGTCAGCCCCAGGAGGTCAGGGACATTTTCACACTCACCAATTTTTTCCTAGCACTTATGAGTACCCAACACACAGAAGGAAACTGATAAATACCAGTTGAATGAATACACTGAAAATATGAATTTGAACATCCAAAATATTAATTTTTTGCTTTAAAATAACAATACCTTTATTTTAACTCCTTATGAACTATTTTCAGTTCAGTTTTGTAAATATCCACTGAGCACCTACAATGTATCAGGTATTGTTAGGTGGTGCCAAAGAACAAAGGTAATTATAATGATGTTCATACACATTCCACTTATTTCTCAAGAATGGAGAGGAACACGAGGCAAAGACGGGGATCCCTATTGCAGAGATGAGAAGCCACCCATCCAAAGGGCAAAGTTTGGGACTTGGATCCAGTCAAGACCTTAATGTGGCCAGGTGTGGTGCCTCACGCCTGTAAGTCCCAGCACTTTGGGAGGCCGAGGCAGGCAGATCATTTGAGGTCAGGAGTTCGAGACCAGCCTGGCCAACATGGTGAAACCCCATCTCTACTAAAAATACAAAAATTAGGTGAGTGTGGTGACATGCCGGCAAATGCCTGTAGTCCCAGCTACTAAGGAGACTGAGGCAGGAGAATCGCTTGAACCTGAGAAGCAGAGGCTGAAGAGAGCCAAGATTATGCCACTGCACTCGAGCCTGGGTGACAGAGTGAGACTCCATCTCAAAAAAAAAAAAAAAAAAAGACATTAAATCTTTAATTTGGTCTTTTGTGTGTGTGCATGGGTGTGTTTTGTTGTTTGTTTTTGAGTTGGGGTCTCGCTCTGTTGCCCAGGCTGGAGTGCAGTGGTGTAATCATGGTTCACTGCAGCTTCAACCTCCAGGTGCAAGTGATCCTTCCACCTCAGGCTCCTGAGTAGCTGGGACCACAAGCATGCACCACCATGCCCAGCTTATTTTATTATTATTATTATTATTATTATTTGTAGAGACATAATCTCACTATGTTGCCTAGGCTGGTTTTGAACTTCAAGGCTCAAGCGATCCTCCCTCCTTGGCCTCCCAAATTGCTGATATGCCAGGAGAGGGCCCCCTCCAGCCCAGCCTAAACCTATCATTTGTTCACTCAGGACCCTCCCCTCTTCCACAAACCCCAGCTGCTGCCCAGGAACCCAGGGGAGCGAGTCGTTAGCAAGTGGGACTCATTTCCAAGGATGATGTTTGCCCATGATGAGGTGTTAGTTGAGGAAATGAGGACTGGGCCCACGGGTCCCTTATCCCAAGTTATTTGTTTGGCCCTAGTGCTGTTTCCCTCTAACACCCCCAGTGTAGAGAAGAAAAGGAGTTTCTTATTTTGGAGGTACTTTTTAGATTTAGACGCTTATCTAATTTTTTTCACAAGTAAGACATGAATGTGGTGTTTTTGTGCAAAGATAAAACAATAGCGATGAGGCTCAAGTCCTTGTCATTATCAGTCCCAATCCCAGCCCCACCCCAGAGGTGACCCACCCACCGCAGAGGTGACCACTACTGTTAATTCCATGTATATTCTTCTTCTTTTTATTTTATTTTATTTTATAATTTTTGTTTTTGAGATGGAGTCTTTCTCTGTCCCCCAGGCCGGAGTGCAGTGGCACGATCTTGGCTCACTGCAACTTCTGCCTCCTGGGTTCAAGCAATTCTCGTGCCTCAGCCTCCCGCGTAGCTGGGATTACAGGCATGCTGCAACACTACACCCGGCTAATTTTTGTATTTTTAGTAGAGACGGAGTTTCACCATGTTGGCCTGGCTGATGTCAAATTCCTGACCTCAGGTGATCTGCCCACCTTGGCCTCCCAAAGTGCTGGGATTACAGGCATGAGCCACCGCGCCCCGTCAATTATTTTTTATTTTTTATTTTTTTGAGACGGAGTCTCGCTCTGTTGCCCACGCTGGAGTGCAGTGGGGCAATCTCCACTCACTGCAAGCTCCGCCTCCCATGCCTGGCCAGTTCTATATATATTCTTCCAGACTTTTTCCTCTTGCTTTTATATTTATTTCCCAAACATGATACAACACTTACTACGTGCCAGACATTGTTCTAACTGCCTTTTGTATTTATATTTATGAACCTCTATGTCATATATATGTGAATATATATAAACACACAAACACCCCACGCACACAGACACACATGCGAACACGCAATCACACTATGCTGGAGTTCTGTAACTTTTCTTTGTCACTCAGCCACATGTTTTGGAGATCTTTCCACATCAGTTCATGTAAGATGGACTTTCAGAAAAGAATACAGCCGGCTGGGCGCGGTGGCTCAAGCCTGTAATCCCAGCACTTTGGGAGGCCGAGACGGGCGGATCACAAGGTCAGGAGATCGAGACCATCCTGGCTAACATGGTGAAACCCCGTCTCTACTAAAAAATACAAAAAACTAGCCGGGCGAGGTGGCGGGCGCCTGTAGTCCCGGCTACTCGGGAGGCTGAGGCAGGAGAATGGTGGGAATCCGGGAGGCGGAGCTTGCAGTGAGCTGAGATCCGGCCACTGCACTCTAGCCCGGCGACAGAGCGAGACTCCGTCTCAAAAAAAAAAAAAAAAAAAAAGAATACAGCCAGAAAAGAAAAGATTGCCTTAATATCTTCAATGGCTGTGTGCTTATTTATTACAAGAGTGTCCCTGGCTTGTTTAATTAGTACCCTACTGGTGAACATTTAGGTTGTTTGGATTTTTTTAAAAATATGTATTTATTCAGTTACAAGATAGACTCTCATTCTGTTGCCCAGGCTAGAGTGTGGTGGTATAACCATAGCTCACTGCAGCTTTGAACTTCTGGGCTCAAACCATCCTCCCACTTCAGCCTCCCAAGTAGTTGGGACTAGAGACGCACACCACCTAGCCCAGCTTCAATTTTGTTTCAAAATTTCAAACCATGTTGCATGAATGTCCTCCCACAGACATTACATATGTTAAGAGTAGGAGGGTTTCCAGCTCAGATTTACTTAGGAGGTCTTAAGTCTTAACCCTTAGTGGATTAATCTATGAATAACATATACCGCACCCAAACGGGTCATCAGTGGGTGATAGGGAGTAGGGGAGGGAGGGTGTGGAGTTACAATTGAAGTCCCATCTGCTATCTGCCCCTTCACTCCAGGCTTTCTGGGAAGGGAGAGATAGGTTAAGGACTGACCTCTGCCTTGGGAGGACCCCACCCTCCCAGCACAGGGACTCTCAGCTTCTAGACTCTTCACAGTGAAAACTACATTGGTTCTTACCAAGGTGGAATTGGAGTGGCTTGCTTTTTGAAGGAGCAAGGGCCTGTGCAGAGGCAGATCAGGCTGCATTGAAGGGGTTCTGGGGGCCATGCGCCCCAGGGCTACCTGGAGGCCTAGCAACAAATGGAGCGACAAGACACTTGCAGCTCTGACATCTGTTTCGGTTTTGGTTTTGGTTTGTTTCTTTAGAAAAGGTCTCACTCTGACCCCCAGGCTGGAGAACAGTGGCACAATCTCAGCCCACCCCAACCTCTACCACCCAGGTTCAAGTGATTCTTGTGCCTCAGCCTCCCGAGAGGCTGGGATTAGAGGCGCGCGTCACCATGCCCGACTAATTTTTGTATTTTAATAGAGACAGGGTCTCACCAGGCTGGTCTCAAACTCCTGGCCTCAAGTGATCCCCCTACCTCAGACTCCCAAAGTGCTGGGACTATAGGCGTAAACCACCATGCGTGGTCCAGCTCTGACATCTGAAGCGTGTCACTGGGCTTCTCTGGGCCTTGGTTTCCCCATCAGTAAGACTTCCTAGTTCCTGCCAGCCAGCCCCTATTGCTCTAATCTGAGAATCAAATGAGATTCCAAAGTGAAGCACCATTTTCTTCGGAAATTCCCTAGGATGGGATTTGAGCCTTTTGTTATGCAGATAGTAGGCTCTGGCCTCTATCTCTAAGTGGCTCCAGATAGCCAGTCTTTACAGTCTCTTGATGAATAACTTCCTTCAACTGTTTGTGTGGGAGAGCTGGGGGCCTTAATAAAGAAAAAAAGTCCCTTAACTTGCCATGGATTTCACACCCGTAACAATTGCTGTAGGCCTTTGAGGAGTGCTTACTGTGTACCCTTCACACCCAGCTCAGGGAGCTCTCGCTGCCTTGAGAAGAGGGTCATGCCTCTGATTTTACAGAGAAGAAGCCTGAGGCTGAGGCTGGCTCCAGCTCAGACTCCTCCAAAGCGTCAGAGGGAGAAGTCGGTCTAGCAACAGAGTCTGGATTTTAGCCAGCACACCACCCACAGGGAAACAGCACAGGCTCCTCTCCTGAGCTGCTGCCTGGGCATTGGAAGCTTTGGAATCAGAGGTGGCTGAGCTCTGCCAGCACTGGACATGATGCTCTTACTAGATATAAGCTGCCAGCTCCACCTCTGGGATCGTTCTTCTGGCTGAGCCAAGCCATGATCTTTCTTTGACTGGCTTTGTCTCCATGTAGGGGCAGAGATGGTAACCAGGATCTCAAAACACGCCCAAAAGGTGGAGGGCCTGCTAACAATACATGCCACTGCTTCAGACTTTTTGGCCAGGTGCGATGGCTCACACCTGTAATCCCACCACTTCGGGAGGCAGAGGTGGGCAGATCACCTGAGGTCACGAGTTCGAGACCAGCCTGGCCAACATGGGAAATCTGTCTCAACTAAAAATACAAAATTACCCAGGTGTGGTGGCATACACTTGTAATCCCAGCTACTTGGGAGGCTGAGGCAGGAGAATCACTTGAACCCAGGAGGTGCAGTTTGTAGTGAGCCAAGATCGCACCATTGCACTCCAGCCTGGGTGACAAGAGCGAAACTCTACCAAAAAAAAAAAAAAAAAAAAAAAGACTTTTTCAACTAGTCAAGGCCAAAAGAAAAGCACAGTGAGAAATCAGTTGTGTCCAGGGCCTTGGTCCAAGTGACTGACACCTTCTGCCCCTCAGACTACTCTCCTGGGAAATGGGACACTCGAATTAAATGCTGATGAGTGGCAGGTGTCTGAGCCAAGACAGAACATGAAGTTTGTTTCCTGATTACTCTCCCATTTCACAGATGAGAAAAGGAAGACTCCAATGACAGCAGTGACTCAGTTCTCAAGCTTTCTTCCCTCAAGACCCACCCAGAGGACTAAGGGACAGTCCATTGGGATGTGACAGTGCTCAGGTTCAAAGGTGACAGTCGGCCTGCCTGTGTACACAGGTGTGACTGAAGAGACACAGGTATTCCTTGCAGGCTGACCCACTCCTGTGCTCACACTGGCTGCCTAATGTGAGCTTCTTGGGGAGCCGCCTGGGCTGACAGATGGAGCTGACAGAGCTCCCCAACTTTCCTTTATCTATTTCAGGAGAGTACCCACTGTGTTTCATTAACACTCTCCTGCTAATGGTCTCCGGCCTGGAACTTGGGGAGCTCTTGAAGCACAGAGATGGGGGTGGGAGGCAAGAGGCAGGGTGACAATGTATTGTTCCCTTAAACAAAGAGTTACTTAGCACACTCACTGGGCTGAGGCCTGTGGTCAGCTGGTGGGAGACAAGGAGCTGAGTCAGGTGCTGATTTGGGCATACTTGTGTGGTCCCAGGTCAGACACCTCTGACTCCAAGCAGACTTGTTCTGGAGCACAGACAGGTCCCAACAATTATCTCCAGGTCTTCAGAGTGGGAGAGGCCACGTCCACATGGCTGGATGGGGAAGCCAGGTCTGGATACGCACAGCCAGCCGAGAAAGGTAATGGAGCGGGAGAGGTCAGTGCCGGCCAAGAGTGAGCAGGATGGAGCAGAAGAAGCTCCCCAAGTGGTCAGTGTCCCAAGGAAGGTGGTGGGAGGCAGGGCAGAAAAGGTCATTTGGTGCCAGGGAACAAAAGGTCTTGCTTTCCAGCTTGAGGCATTTCACTTATTTTACAGTAATTGGTGTGGTAGGATGTAAAAGGGTGGCTTTTGAAGATGAACAGACCTGAGTTCACATCCAGGCCTCAGTTGAGAGACCTGGGCAGGTAACAACCCCTGCCTGGCCTTGATGTTCTCACCTGTAACAGGTGACAGCAACAGGGCACACCCCCCAGAAGCATAGTGACCATTCACAGAGCATGTGAAGATGGTCCTTTCCTTCTCCCTCACTTCTGGGTTAGCCCTTCGCGGTTTTATGCCAAGTCCATTTGCTCTATTTTCTAGAACAACTAGACTGGCAGAGTGCCCCCATGCTAGTTCCTTCTGCTTTACACTTTAGCATGCAGACATTTGATTTCATTTAGAACATGAACCCATTAAAAGGCAATTTGTGGGTTTTTTTTTTTTTTTTTTGAGACAGAGTTTTGCTCTTGTCACCCAGGTTGGAGTGCAATGGCGTGATCTTGGCTCAATTCAGCCTCCACCTCCCGGGTTCAAGTGATTTTCCTGCCTCAGCCTCTCCAGTAGCTGGGACTACAGGCATCTGTCACCACACCCAGCTAATTTTTGTATTTTTAGTAGAGATGGAGTTTCACCATGTTGTCCAGGATGGTCTCAAACTCCTGACCTCAGGTGATCCATCCGCCTCTGCCTCTGCCTCTGCCTCTGCCTACCAAAGTGCTGGGATTACAGGCATGAGCCACCACATCCTGCGTAAAAAGGCAATTTGTTACTAGGGTTGGCAGACCCAGGTCAGTACCAACAGAGATCCAAGGAGCAAGATTTCCCAGTGACTCCAGCTTTGTAAGCAAAACATATTCAGTAAGGAATTTCCCTGAAATATGGAGTGGTATGCATTTGCCACACATATTCAATATCCACATTTCATCGGAAGTGCCAGAATACCTCTGCCAAGGAGAAAGCTTTGAAAAGCAACTCACTCTGCCCCTGCTCTCCTTTATGAAAAGACTTGAATGGTTAACAAGTTATTTTAAAAATTATTTCAAGTCAAACATTCACTTGATCACCCTAGTCCAGTTTAACTTGGAAAGCTACTTTCTGAGGGTTGTGGAAAATAAAAAAAAAAAGAATGGCCACAACTTAAATCAGAATGTGGATAACATTATCAAAAACTTATGTTCCCATCTCAGAGTTAACTGGAGACACTTTAAGATACAAATAATTTCAGAATTCTAGAGTTTCAGAGAAAGTATTATCATTAGTGGGGCATGAACATGTCCTGAGGTCACCATTTGCTTGCAAATACTGTATTGACCTACCAGGCAGAGCTGGAAATAAGTATATCTACAAACCCCAAGAGGAGGGAGTAAAATGTTCTTTAGGGACCTGCTTTTTTTTTTTTTAAGAAAAAAAACCTGTGAGGTATCACATAGACAAGAGAGGTCCTTTTTTAGTTCAGTTGTCCTCTGTTTGGCTCATATACTGAATTCCCCAAGCTATCATTACTATGAACAGACTACTTTCTCCCCTAATGTATAAATTACAAATAACCCAATGACATGGGAGATGGACCCTTGTGATTTTTAAACCCAAGAACTCCTGGTCTGCAGAAAGAATTTTACTGCTGAGTGAAACCAAATCCACAGCGTGGATCAGGAATCATTCAGTTTTTTTGTCCCTGGCTGTGGTTATATGCCCCAAACAAGAAAAACACACACGCGCATGCACACACACACACACACACACACACTCCAGAAAGGAGGTGAGAAGGAAGCTGGTATCGACTGAGCCAATTGTGCAAAACAAAGGAGGAAGGGGTTGAGGGCAGTGCAGTGTGTGTGTGTGTTTATGAGTGTGTGCGGAAAAGGGTATATTACAACATTCTTGATCCCTTGGCTAAGAAAACACAAAGAAAGCCTCAACACAAATCAAACAAATTGAAAGTTGAGGTTGTTTCTGAGAATTTTCCTCCTCTTTCCCATCAGGAGTAAGCAGGGAAGAACTGGCCTGATTATCCAAACAGCCTGGTAGGGGCTCTGTCTCTGAAGCTGCTGGTCAGACTATGCTCTCATTGAGTCATAGCATCAGATTCTATGGAGGGTGGGACTGAGCAGGTAACATGACCTGTGACCTCTGAAAGAGGCTCCCCCAACCCCCCCCACCACCAATTTTCTCTTTCTCTGCCTAACTCCTCCTGCTTCTGGTTTCTGCACATAAGCAGTGGGCAAAGGAGTATGGCTGCTTCTTTAAAAGGTAAACAAAAATTAATGGGCCCAAGGAAGTGACTTTCTAGGAGGTCAGAACACTTCAAAACCACTACTTTGAAGGACAAGACACATCTATTGTTAGTTTCCTCATTTCAATGCTTACAGAGTATCAACAAGGTTGGGTGCGGTGGCTCACACCTGTAAACCCAGCACTTTGGGAGGCTGAAGCGGGTGAATCATCTGAGGTCAGGAGTTCGAGACCAGCCTGACCAACATGGTGAAACCCCATCTCTACTAAAAATACAAAATTAGCCGGACTTGGTGGTGCATGCCTGTAATCCCAGCTACTGGGGAGGCTGAGGCAGGAGAATTGCTTGAACCCAGGAGGCGGAGGTGGCAGTGAACGGAGATCACACCATTGCACTCCAGCCTGGGCAACAAGAGTGAAACTCTGTCTCAAAAAAAAAAAAAAAAAAAAGTATCAACAATGCTGCCTGACATGAAGTTCACTTCCAGATCTGGAGATGATGTACCAGCAAATGGCCATTTCATCCAGTCTTGTTGAAAAAGATGAACACACTGACAAAGCTCCTTATTACACTCAGTCCACAGATACTTACCTTTCTAGATGTGCAACACTGTCATCTAGGCATGGTGAGATTCCCAGAATATTCAGTTTCATTTTATGATGTTCCTTCCTTAAAAAACAAACCTAAAAATCCTCAGTCTCCCAACTCATCTCTTAAGTATTAAGTGCCCTTCTTTTCCCCCCCAAAATATACCTTGCCCAGCTAATTTTGATCACAAGCACTTTTGGGGGCTACATCTCCCAAAGTTAAGCAGCTGAAGCTACGGAACTATTTTATTAGCAAATCAATTGTTTTTTCAGGAACTTTAAAACTACAGCTAATCGGAAAAAAAAAGATTGTACCCTTATTCATTTCAAAATGTACTGAAAGGCTAGACTGGAGTGCAGAAGCTTAGGGAAAAAAAAGCCTCCTGCTTTTCTTACGTCATCAAATGTGTCCTTTCCTTCCCAGATTGCTGACCAATATGATAGGCTGGAATGCCTAAGAAATGTAAACAAAACACCTCCTTCTGTCTTTCTCAGTGTGTCTTTTCTTCTTAATTAGATTTCGCCCCAGAATTATCTTTTTAATTAAGAGGATCTCAATTTGCTCAGGCGGCTCAATTGTTTACAAAGGAACTGGTCTTCCTTGTCAAGTGAGCATTCTTTCTCCCCAGTTCCTTCAAAACTTCACAGAAGGGGCGGCATCTCTCAGAAAGTCTGTATATGACAAAACTGACACATAGGATAAATACGGCAAGACTGTGAGAGCAGATGGGAAGGAGCAGTGCCCGCCCCACCAGAGTACGCAGGAAATCAACGTGTGGCCTGGTCTCACACTTGGGAGGGCAACCTTATGGGGTCCTTTGAATCCCCATTGGTGACCCGCAGTCCAATCCACATTCCTTGGCTTATTTATGGGAGACGGATATATGAGCAACAAATGGGTTTATGCAGACATGTATGTGTTTCAAAAACCCTGGCAGCCCAGGGAGGGCTCTGAACTGTGCCCTGCATGGACTTTGTAGTTCCCACGGAGACAAACCCCCGTGCCTGCGTGGCTCAGATGAGCCATTTGTGTCCAGCCATTCTGTGCCCTGGATGATTTTTGCATCTTAATGGGTTCTGTGACACAGAGCGATTTCCCTGGTAACATCCTGAAATGATACCTAGATTTTTAACACCTATTTGTGTGTTGGACTGATTAGCTCGGCCCTAAGACAAGCATTTAATGGCATGCTAGTCAGTCCCCAGCCCTGCTTAAGTGTCCCCTCAGACGGGCTGGCTTAAAGAAAACTGACAGAAATGTTCTTTAATAACTATGGTTTATCCATTTCTTTCAGATAGTAAGTGGCACGTTCTCACCTCATTTGTAGCTTTTAATCCCAAATGGACATTGCTTTTGAAATATCCTCTTTCTTTCTTTTCTTTTTTCTCCCCCTGAGGCTGCCACTTGAAAGTTGAAATCTAGCAAGAATGTAATGGTAGGTACCAGCTTTCTGAATTACAGGGTGACTGCCTGGACTGATCCTAAAAAGCAAGTGTCTTTTTTATACCGCATAAAAGGCTGAAATGTTTACATATCAAAAGGCTATAGGCCAATTTCTGTCAAAATTACACATGAAGTTAAGCAGTACAAGCAATTTATTTAAACACTAGTCATTGTAGAAAAATTCAAAACCATATGCTCTTTAGCAGTTTTTCACAAATGCATTTGACCCATGACTTGGCTAGACATACAAGCTTCATAATTTACTCTAAATTTCAAATCCCCTTGACGTTTAAATAAAAGATCTTCATTAATGAGGTTTACATGAATGAAAACTTTAGAAGCAGATATCAGTTAGCGAAGGGCTTCGTTCTAATTTTCAAATGACTGACTTCGCTAATCATTTCAAGAGAAACTTCTTCTGAGAACAAATTATCGTCATTTGCATTCTGTGACTTGCAAAAGCAAAGGTGCAGTCATTCTGAAACAAACTTTGGTAAATAACCCGGTTGAAATCGGATTTCTGCAACCCCGGAAAGTCCGAGCTATTTATTATTTTTTTTCCTAAGGTCTTGAGAACACGTCATTTTTCGACAGCCCCTTGTTCTCTTCTCTTCTCTTTTCTTCTGTTGAGCTTTCCTAACACCTTGATTATTTCTTCCTTAAGGGCTCGGGTGCTTTTATTTGGAGCGTTGCAAAACTTCTATCAAAAAATCAGCTAGAAAGCTCTCTTATGCCCGCCACTCCGACAGCAGGAGACCCAGCTCTAGTGCGCGCTGCCCCTTAGCCTGGAGGCATTTGCGCCTCTGGCTCTACTCCACCCACCCAACCTCACACGGAAAATCACCTGGGGCTACCGGAGATGGCCTCCAGAAAGCAGCAGGGCCGTGGAACGGGGTTTGAGCACGTAGCTTTGAGACTGGATTTTTTAGAAGTCCCAATACAAACAACATAACCATTCTGCTCGGTGAGGACGGCTGGGGTCTTGGCGCAGCACACGGGCTGCAGGGGGCTCCGCACATTGCCCCTAATTCCTCTGACCTCGCTAATGCGCCCTCCGAGGAGGGCTCCGTACCTTTGAAAAGGACACACCGCCTTTTTGCACATGACACGAAAAATCCTACTTAAACGCATCCGATTGTGAACTCTGCTCTGTGGCCGGGCAGGAGACGGAGAGAATTAAGAAAGTTCCTGAAACGAACCGTAAGAAGTTGGGGTCGAAGATGCATTATTTTTTACAGTTATGCGGGATGGGGTGTAAGGTTAGTGGGGCGACAGTTTTCTCCATGACAAAAATATCTTGGGGCGGGAGAAGATACCCACACGCATACTCCAAACTTGGGCACTATTTTAAATCAGAGAAGCAATTGAATCTACACTCTATGAATCAATTTAGTGATGACCGCAGCGCAAAAGCGCCGTGACAGATGCCGAACGGCAAATAGACCTTATGCATGTGGAATCCGCTGATCTATTCTTTAATATCTCAAAAATGAGGACTATTACTGGGGCGAGTGACTCCTCAACAAACACATTTTCATAGACTTCTGCGTGGTGATTGCTTTGTGTGAAATCGTGTTTGGGTGATAATAGGGAAAATCAGCGTCATGTTTACTGCATTTCCGACCTAAGCGCTCGCCGGCTGCCTCTGGACGCTCGCTGTCCTCCCATGCTGAGCCGTGCGTGCGGGGCCGACAAACAATCGCTTAGCAACACGAGGCGGACAATTTGCGTGCGTCGCATTTGTTATTCCAATTGCGCCAGGCGACGCGGAGCCCTGATGGTTTGTTTAGCACGTTGAGGACACTTGTGGGTTTCCGCCCGCCAAGGCGCAGCGCGAGCACCGAGCCCGGACTGCCTTTCCCGGGGCCTGCCTCCCCGCGGCTGCAGATTGAAGGAGCAACCCGGTGGGGGAGGTCCCGCCGCGCAGGGGTGAGCTCCCCCAGATCTCCGGCAGAGTGTCTGGAGCTGTGTGGCCTTGGGGTTCCTGTGACACCCTTCCCGGCAAGTCCCCTCCGCGAGAGCACTGGCTTTTCCTTATTTTAGACCCAGCTGATGTAGGCACCCTGTCCTTGTCTGGGGGCGGGGGTGGGGACAGCACACTCCTTTGTCTCAATGAAAAATAAACAAGAAAATGCCCCCAAGTTCATCCCCAACCTCCTTGACGAACGGATGACAATTACCAAGTCTCATTAAATGTTAGGGTTGCAAAGGGACTCAATGAATGTGGGTGTTGATTTGATCAGCTACAATCCTGAGGCCTCCAGAGAAGGGATAATTTGCAAGGTGGCAAGGTTAGGTCTAGAACTCTGACGCTCAGATGCTGTACGGGGCTCCGCTGGTACAGCGGAGGGCTGCAGGAAAGCACAGGCGCAGTATAGGAGTTTGCTAAACCTGGTTATTAGAAAGAACAACATACCAGGTGGAAGGGGAGACGGAGGGGTGTGTGGAGGTGGTGTCCCACACTTTTAAAAACCTGGGGATACTTCTTTTTCAGATCTGAGGTTGAAATCTTGACTCTATACTGATTTGGCATCTTTGCAAGAACAGGACGAGGGATCTGTCCCAAGCGTCCGGTGGCACTTGTGCCTCTGCCCGGCTCAGACAAAGGTCTTAAAAGATCCACTCAGGCGCACCGCAGCGCACACACAGCCTCCAACACAAACGCAGGCTGAAGTTGCAGCCTCTAGTTGTCTTCCATCAACCGCCCTGTAGATTTAAACCTGGGAAAGATTGGTGGGGGAGTATCTGCCCTGGAGCATGGTGATTTAAGTCTCTCAGAACGGAACAACAAAAAAGCCTTCATCCTAGTCAGTGGGAGATGGAAGGTGCCTCACTTCTTATCCTAGACCTGACCTCTCTAAGCGGAGGGTCACACTCCCTCCTTGTTTTTATTGTTAAAAAAGAAGAAAAAAAATCTAATTGCTTCTCCAAATTGAGACCCATCTCTGTCATGTCCTAATCCCCACTTACAACCACCTCTAGTTTGCGCAACACTGGAAGGAGCAACTCTCAGGCCACAAGCCGGTGGGTGTGAGGACACAGAGGTCCACGCTGGGAGGCCTAGGAGGAGAAGTGCCGCCGCCTGGCTCCACTGGGCCGCTTCTGCGCGCCGCCAGAGTAGTGCCCTCGGACAGAACTAAACCTCCGTGCAATGGCTCTTTGAAACCCGAACAGCAATTGACAAGTGGCCTTTCCCCTCTGCCCCTGCGCCGGGGAGTGGGCAGCCCACTTACTTAGCCTTACCGCGGCGACTTCAGACAACTTTGAGGGATCCCTTGGTTAATTAGACAGAGACAAATCGCGAAAAATAGGTGTGAGTTAAAGGTGGCCTTCCTTCAGGAAACGCGAGGTCTCCATCTCCGGCTCTCGGCCGTATCGCCTTGGTCGGGTACTGCCCCTTCCCCTGGAGTGGCCTGAGTTGCAAGCCGGGGGCTTGCACCCGGTCCACAGGATCTGGTGGACTGCTTTTGTTCCGCGCGTACCGTCGCCTACCTTCTCGAAGGGCGCTCGGCCGCCTGCTTGCAGTGAGTGGTGGGCAGGCTGCGCCTCCCGTGGCTCGGGCAGGCTGGCCGTGCCATGCCGAGAATCCCGCAAATCACCGCGGCCGCCTGCCGCTATGAGAGCCGGCCATCGTCCAGGTCACTGGGGCCCAGGGAGTCCAGTCAGGGCCTGCCAGGCGGAAGGGCAGGCCGCGTGTAGGGGGCCTGTCCCTATCCGGGAACCAGCAGGTCGCAAGGAAAAATGCGACCCAATTATTAGGGAAGAAGATAGGGAAATCCCAAAGACCCCATCTGGATTGAAAACCAATAATAATAATAATAATAATAATAATAATAGTTTGGTAGAGAAGACACCACATTCTCAAAAATAATTTTTTAACAGCACAAAAACTACCGACGCCCACTCTGGGAGCAGCTGGAAGCACCGCTTCAGACTGCAACTCTTGGTGGCGAATTTTAAAGAGCGGCTGAATCTGGTCTTCGCTGTGTAGGACCTAGGGACTGCCACGGTAGTTTTCAGACCCAGAGTGGCTGAAAAAAAAAAATTCTTTCTAAGAAGCATGATGCACCCCTCCTTTAGTCGTTTTTTGCCTTTACAAAATTTGGTTTTTACAAAACCAAAAGGTTTTTGGGGCTGTTAACAAGTTCCATTTGGGAGAGAAACTCAAGATTTAAAAAAGAGGTGAAATTAGGCGGTGAGTGCATGGGGGCGCGGAGGAGTGGTGGAATTTTCAATCCTGCTTGAGGCGGGATGCAGCCCCTCACATTTTCTAACACAACCAATTCCGAAAGGGGAAAAAAAGTAGCCCCAAAGTAAAATCATCCACAATGAGTTTGAGCTACAGGCAGAGGAAATAGCACCCAATAATAGGACCCAATCTGAGAAAAAAGGGTGGGGGTGGAGAGGTCGGGCGAGGGAGTTGTTAATTGCGGCGGCACAATGGAATTAATGAGATTAACCAAGGCAATTAGGCCGCCCGCCCAGCTCGGCCGGCCCCTCTGCCCGGCTGCCGAATGGAAAAGATTAGGTTAATTTCATTAATTCGCAATACACAATCTCTTTTCAGGCCTTGTAACCCCCTCCCCTTGGCACCTCTCCCCCTCCCCCTAACCCCCTTCCCCCACCCAAAGGAAAAGAAAGGGCCAAATCTGGTTCTGTTTGTCATCTGCATATTACCAGGAACTAAATCCAGGATGACGTCGACTCAGTATAAAACCAACAAGAGGTTCAGCTGGTCTGAGCTCCGTCCTACCCGCGGGTTGAGTTCAGCGAACGCTGTGGCTAGGGAAGGGCGGGAGGAGGGAGAGCGGACGCAGGGGGCGGGGAGGGGCGCAGGGCTGCGCGCTCTCCGGCGCTCTCTTTCGGTTTGGTCGGCGGCTAGAGGAGAGTGGACCCCCCCCCACTTTAAGGCTCTGTCCTCAGCACGTTCCCGCCGCCCCCTGGTCCCGGCGCGGGGCTCGGGGATGCCCGCCAGCATGTTCAGCATCGACAACATCCTGGCCGCCCGGCCGCGCTGCAAGGACTCGGTGCTGCCGGTGGCGCCCAGCGCTGCGGCTCCCGTCGTCTTCCCGGCCCTGCACGGGGACTCGCTCTACGGCGCCAGCGGCGGCGCCTCCTCGGACTATGGCGCCTTCTACCCGCGCCCCGTGGCCCCCGGCGGCGCAGGCCTCCCGGCCGCGGTCAGCGGCTCCCGCCTCGGCTACAACAACTACTTCTACGGGCAGCTGCACGTGCAGGCGGCGCCCGTGGGCCCGGCCTGCTGCGGGGCCGTGCCGCCGCTGGGCGCCCAGCAGTGCTCCTGCGTCCCAACGCCCCCAGGTAGGGTCGCGCTCGCTCCGGCCTTTGCTGCCCACCGCGGTCCTTAGCCCATGGGGCCAGTTGGTTAATTCACCTTCTTCAAACTTTGCTCCTCCTGCAAGTCCCCCCTCCGCTTTTGCCGATCGGGCGCAGGAGTTTGCAAACTTCTTGCTGCAAACTTTTGGCCAGAGTTCGCGAAAACTGGAATTCAGTGCCTGCCTGGGGAGACTGGGGTTTTTCTAATTCTCTAACTGACTTTGGGGGTTGTGCGGATGGACGCTCTAACACGCTCCTTTTCCCTGCACCCCTGATTCCCGTGCACCCCCAGTTCTCAGCACCCCCTTGCAGACGACTTCTAAGTGGAAGAGGGTCGGGGGCTGGCGGGCGTGCATGCGTGCGGTGGCGAGGGTGGGCGGCTGACCGTGCGCCCCACTCTGTCGCAGGCTACGAGGGCCCTGGCTCGGTGCTGGTGTCCCCTGTACCGCACCAGATGCTGCCCTACATGAACGTGGGCACGCTGTCGCGCACCGAGCTGCAGCTTCTCAACCAGCTGCACTGCCGGCGAAAGCGGCGGCACCGCACCATCTTCACTGACGAGCAGCTCGAAGCGCTCGAGAACCTCTTCCAGGAGACCAAGTACCCGGACGTGGGCACGCGCGAGCAGCTGGCCCGGAAAGTGCACCTCCGCGAGGAGAAAGTGGAGGTAGGCGCCGGGGCCTGCCGCGGGCGCCTAGCGGTCCTTCCCTGCGAGGTGGGGCCCCAGCCGGGTTTGCCCAGCCCTGCTTGGCTCTCCCCGCACTTTAAAAACATCCCGATGGCGGCCCGCAGGCTGCTGGAGGGCGCTTTAGGCCCAGGAAGTTGAATGAAAACGCGGAAGCGGGAGCGAGAGGCTCCCCTCCTTTTGTTGGCCTGCGCGGGGTGTCCCGCCGCCACACCGAGCTACCCGGGTGCCCCGGGACTGGGGGAAGCGCGCCTTTGATCTGAAATGTTTTGTCCTCCGTTGCGCAACAGGTCTGGTTTAAGAACCGCCGCGCCAAATGGAGGCGGCAGAAGCGGTCCTCATCGGAGGAGTCGGAGAACGCGGAGAAGTGGAACAAGACGTCGTCGTCGTCGTCGAAGGCATCACCGGAGAAGAGGGAAGAGGAAGGTAAAAGCGATTTGGACTCGGACAGCTGACAGCCGCGGGACACTTGTTCGTATTACTTACCTAACTCGAAGGACTTGCACAGACAGACGATGCTACTTTCTTGCACATGCGCTGCCTTGCGGGAGGGGGTTGAGAAAGAGGAACGAAGAGCTGTAAATAGTGTACAGAGCTGGGAGGGTCGGCGCCTGGGGTCAGGGCGCGCCGGGACCCACAGCCCAGCAGCCCGACGCCGCCCGCGACTAGCCCCCACCGTAGTATTTATAGTTAAATTAAGGGTGACAGTACAATAAAGTGATGGCGATGTAGACGGGCCACATTCTGTATTTCATACACCACCCCACCCACCACCATCAATCTGGAGCCAAGAAAAGAAATCTATGTAGTCTGTAACCTCCGGAGGAAAAAATTGAGCAGCTCTGATCTACCAAAACAAACAAACAAACAAGAAATGAAACTCTGGGTATCAGTCACAGCATGGGTGTCTTGGTTTAAAATGAAACCTTATGTCTAGGAAGGGTTGGAGAGTAGCATTGCCGGGCCACAGTGGGGAGGAGGTACATTGCAGTTGAGAGCGGCAGCCTGGGTCCCTGACTTCCCTCTTCCGCGGGCAGAAGGAGCACTCCTTCCCTCGCTAATGATGGAGAGGTGAGAGCTAGGGGAGTCCTGGAACTCCCACAGAGCCCACCGCTCCAAGCTGCTCAGCCCTGCTCCTGAGAGACCTAAGGCGGCGGGTCCGCGGGGGAATTAAGCAGCGGGCATGCCAGCTCCCCCAGCGCTTTCCTGGATCTTCCACAGATGCTCCAGCTGCCCAGCTCCACATGCGAGTTGCTCCTTCCCCCAGGGCAAGCGTTTCTGCTCTGACGTTTCTGAGCTGTGCGCCCTAGAGCTGGCCGGGACCAGGCGCTGCTCCTGCTGCGCTGCGCTTCTCTCTGGGCATCTGGAGTGACCAGGGCCGCACGTGGTACACTCAAGGCCAGCCTTGTCTAAGAGCGCACCGCTGGTGGGGTCACTTCCAGGTGGCGGTACCGACACCTCCTGCTTCTTCCCCAGACTGTCTTCCCTCTGCACCAACTGGGCGGAGAAGGGAGCTCCCGGGAACGCGCCCAGTGCGCTGGTGGGCAGTTTATGAAGGATTGGAGAAGCCCCTGTCCTAGGTGCGGATAAGCGCCTGGGCCAGGGATGAAGACAAGAGCCTGCCATCTGTATGGTTCCCCAGGCCGTCGTGGGGATGGAAGTGGAGACTAAGGGCCAGCAGGAATGGCTTTCAACTGTCTTCGGTTTACCATTTTATAGACGTAAAGCTAAGGCTTAGAGAGCCAAGCCAGCTTGGCTTCCGGCAACGGCAGGCTGTAGGGACTTGTTCTTTCTCTTGGGCTACCTCGGGTATTTGGTGCAAGATCCCTCCAGAGAAAGGTTGTGCATCCTGGCTTTGGGACACAGCACGTGAAAAGTAACAGTGTTTTAGAAGAAGCAGTATGTTTTTTTCACAGCTTGCAGATTTGCAAGGTAAAAATGACTCCTGTAGCTGGTAGTAGGCAAAATGATACCTATGAAATATGAGTGACCACCCCATTACTCCCTTTTTAATAAGGGGTATCCCTAGACAAAAGAAAGAGGCAGTGTTTCGGAGGCCGGGTCTGCCTCAGGAGGCAAGATTGCCTTGGTTCTTATCCAGACTTCATTTTGTGACCTTGGGCAAGTTACTTAACCCCTCTGACCCCTCACCTTCTGTAACTAAAATAGGCATGGTCATAGTGTCTGTTTCCCAGGGTGGCTGTGGACGTTAAAGACCCCCAACTTACATAGAATGGCACCTGGCATAAGGGAATCAATCAACACAATTTTTAAAAAATATTATGATTGATATTGTGTCAGACCCAATACTTCAAGATTTATATACATTATTTTATTTTACTTTTCAAGAACTCTTAAGAGTTGGGGAATGTTTTCACCATTTTACAGATGAGGAAATGAAGGTTCTGAAAGGTTAAATACTTTAACAACCTATAGCTTGTAAGAAATAAAGAGGAGACATCATCTTTGCCCAAGTGAGTCTTGTACCGTGATTGGAAATGTTTTCATTAACTGTTCTTATGAGAAATATTCAAAGAAGCCTTTATGTTAATTTCAAATGAATCTTGCAATGGCTATTAATGTACCTCCTGCTTAGAATTCCAGGATGGGAGGACCTTGCCTGGCTTGCACCCCCTGCTTCCCAATAGTTGATGTTCTTGGATGGTGTCCTCTGCAATGAGCCTGCAGGGACATCTGGAGCATTCTAATGTAAGGCAGAGTGGGCAGTGTCATTCCACCCAGATAATTTATTTTTATTTTTATTTTTATTGAGACAGAGCCTTGGTCTGTTGCCCAGGCTGGAGTGCAGTGGTGCAATCTCGGCTCACTGCAACTTCCTCCTCCCAGGTTCAAGTATTCTCCTGTCTCAGCCTCCCAAGTGGCTGGGATTACAGGCATGAGCCACCATGCCTGGCTAATTTTTTGTATTTTTAGTAGAGACAGGGTTTTACCGTGTTGGCCAGGCTGGTCTCGAACTCCTGACCTCAAGTGATCCCCCAGCCTCGGCCTCACAAAATGCAGAGATTACAGGCATAAGCCACAGGGCCTGGCCCCACCCAGAGAAATTTGACCTCTGCAGGACTATTGATAAACTCCTGTGTGTCTCTTTGCACATGACTTGCCCTCAGGCCCCCAATAAAAGACAATTGTTCATTTTTCTAAAAATCTGCATTTATCTAGTCTGGAGAGCAAGTGACAGGGGCAGGGGAATTGAGGAGGGATAGATCCTTGTCCCCTGTTAGTGTTTGGTGAAAAGCTGTGGTGAATGGAGGGAAGAGTGGTCCAAGAGCCAGAGAACTCTCCGGTCTTGGCCCGGGGCAGGCACAAGGTGGCAGGAGAAAGCTCCTTCACTATTCACATCTCCACATCAGGATGCCCTGTGAAGTGTCTGAGGATTGGCCCTGTTCATAGGAAATAAACATATCTGGAGTGAAGAGAGAACTGCCAGGGTGGTCTAATGATAGTCCCCGCACCTACCTTCCCAGATGGCTATGGGTTCAAACCTCTGTCAGCTTGGCTGTCGGTGTTAGGAAGGGCTGGATGGGGTCACGGAGCAAAAGGTACTTAGGCTTTGAGAGCCCCCATTGGCTGAGCTGTGGGCCTTAGTAGTTTTCTTCAGTGGGAATTTGGGTCATGGTGCTGATAGGTAGTGTGTATACGTGTTAAAGTGGACAAGGTGTGAGCCAGGTGACTTTGCTTTAGTTATTTCCAATCTGAACCCCCCGCCGCCAGACCACCAAAGGTGTTTTGTCCATTTCATAGTTGAGTAAACTGAGGCACAAAGCTAACACAAAGGGGTTCCCAACTGTGGTCAGCAAGGGACCTAGCTTTTGTGATTACCATAAATCAGGCTGCCTCATAGAATCCGGGCTGTTCTTTTGGGTGGCAATATAAATCCATAAACCCTATATAAAAGTTCACCTACAGCAAATGGCCACAGGAGTGAACGTAGTTGCCCCTGGGGGATGTAAACTTGAATCTCACAAAGCGCCAGACAGTGTCTAGCAAAGAACAGTTAGGACAATTGTAACCGCTAACATGAGTCTAGCACTTTTCACTGCAAAGTGCTTCCACACGCATCTCAGGCCATCAGGAGGCAGAATGCAGCCTAGTTTGCACATGGGAGATGGAGGCTCAGAGAGACTCAAAACTTTGCTGGGAACAAATCCTAAGTCCTGGATCCCCGACCTCAGCGGACTTCCCACACACCTCTTAAGATGGTGGAGAGGTATGAAGTAATAGCTTCCAGGTGTCTCAGGTCATCTGGGCCAAGGAGGACCCTGGCTGGAAGGCGCAGATGAGTAAGAGGAAAAGTGTAGGGTGTGGGGGAAGAAATGGGGAATCTGAGGTTCTGAGAGTCCTCCACGGAGGGTGCGTTCTAGCTGCTGTTAGCAGTCTGCTGGGCACTGGTTGGGGAAAGGGCTTGGAAACAATTGCTTTACAAAGAACATCCACAGAAAGTATATTTGAATTACAGTTCTTTAATCGAGTCGTTTTACTGACCTTGGAACTTTGACCTAAGGGTTTTAACCCTCGTGTAAGGACATCTTTTCTTTTCTTTTCTTTTCTTTTTTTTTTTTTTTGAGACAGAGTCTCACTCTGTCGCCCAGGCTGGAATGCAGTGGTGCGATCTCAGCTCACTGCAACCTCTGCCTCCTGGACTCAAATGATTCTTGTGTCTCAGCCACCCGAGTAGCTAGGACTATAGGCATATACCACCGTGCCCAGCTAATTTTTTTGTATTTTTAGTAGAGATGGGACTTCACCATGCTGGCCAGGCTGGTCTTGAACTCTTGACCTCAGGTGATCCATCCACTTTGGCCTCCCAAACTGCTGGGATTACAGGCGTGAGCCATTGTGCCCGGTGTAAAGGACATCATTTTAATATGTATATATGAGACTGAAGTGGGCGGATTCTTCTTTCGTTTCTTTGTGTCTGTGTGTGTTGGTGATGGGAGGGCAATAGGAGCCAGGAGGTAGGGGTGACAGGGAGCCCTTTTTCTGAGTTGTATGAGGTTTTGAGTGACTCAAGTAAAATACTTTAGACACCAAGACTCTCGCACCCAAAGATACGTTGCTATGCTGGCCTTCTGACCCCAAGACCTGTACTTCACCTCCCCCAAGTTTCCTACACACCTCCTTAAGTAAAAAAACAGGAGTGCAGATGCAAACTTCCGACCTTGGGGAGGCTAGGGCAACATGTTGTGGCGAGTGGACAGCTGGTGGCTGGCCTTTAGAACCATGCTGGGCCAAGCGTCCATGTGAATGGGGTCACATACCGAGTGAACTGGGACAGGTTCCTTCAGCTCTGAGTCTGTCAGGTTCCTTCCTCACCTGCAAAATGGGCTTGGGTAGAGGATTAGGGTTTATGGAAGTAAAGAACCCAGCAGAGTGTCTGACACATTTATCATTGTAGGTTTCAAAAAACACTTTCAGATCGGTTGGATAACATCCTGCATAAGTAGACTGGAATTAGGAATTAAGGAATGCACCTTGTTTTTAATTGTTGTTGGTTTAGGAGCTTATGCGTGACCACAGGACACAAACTCTAACGAAATAAGTGTGATTGCCATGGATTTAAAACAAGGGAACATCTGATAAGGCGTAATAGCTTGCATTCTCTCGGAGAGGTTTAGGACAAGGAGATTTAGATGAAGAAGGAGAAAATTTGGAGTGGATTGGGATTCGATTTCCAAAGTTTGTGAAATGACCTTGACATTTTTCAAACACAAAACGAAAACAAAAGCCAGCAGCTGGTGCAGAGTCCCTTGGAAGCTCTGGATCCAGCTGGGTCTGTTAGCTATTGGAACTTCTCGCTTGTTGAGGGGACACAGAACATCCCTAGGGCTTGTCCCTAGAGCTGTGTGGCAACACAGAAAACTTCTCTTCGTCCCGGCTTGGTTTTAAATCTGGGAAAAATAAAAAGCATTGTCTTTGCAGTCCAAATGACCCACCGAACAAACAGGATGAATTATGGCATGTCGCGGTATTTTCAAGTGGGTCTATAATTTTTGGATTCCAGCAGCCTCCGTTTGTTCTCAAGTGTCCAGCCCTGGGAAGCTTCAGTGAGAAAAGATCTTAAGAATTCCTCTCCCAACCCCTCCCATCTCCTTAAGAGTTTGTTCCATTTATACCTTCTGTTCTCCCAGTTTTGAGATCCTCCAAAGTCTCTCGATGAAATCAAGCAGCCGTGAACTGCACTTCGCCTGTTGCCTGCAATGCCCTCTTTTAGCCTAAGCTGATTTATAGAAACTGTAATTAGTGAGATAATTTTAGCTGTGATGGACAGAGTTGAAAAGTATCCTTATTGCTTCCTCACTGATTTACTAGTTGTTTAATGCTGAGCCTAGGAAAGGCTTCGACCCTGTTGTATGATCAACTAGGCTGACCTCAGACAAGGCTGCTGCAGCTTCAGGAGACAGATTCTCCTTGTGGAACCCAGGAAAGCTGATCTCCTTCTCAACATGAACATTCTTTCCGCTGGCTGTTTTCTTGCTCCTAACTCTCAGAACTAACACACAGTAACTTGTTTACATTTTTTTTTTCTTTTTCTTTTTTTTTTTTTTTTGAGACGGAGTCTCGCTCTGTCGCCCGGGCAGGAATGCAGTGGCCGGATCTCAGCTCACTGCAAGCTCCGCCTCCCGGGTTCACGCCATTCTCCTGCCTCAGCCTCCGGGTAGCTGGGACTACAGGCGCCGCCACCTCGCCCGGCTAGTTTTTTGTAGTTTTTAGTAGAGACGGGGTTTCACCGTGTTAGCCAGGATGGTCTTGATCTCCTGACCTCGTGATCCGCCCGTCTCGGCCTCCCAAAGTGCTGGGATTACAGGCTTGAGCCACCGCGCCCGGCCTACATTTTTTTTTTCTTCTCTGAGGGGATAGGTCAGAAATCTCTGACTAATATGAAATGTTCAGAGAAAAGACCTGTGTTGTCCAGCAGCCTGCAATGAGTAACATGGTTGTGGCCACAGGTGTAGCATCCCAAACAGGCTGCACACAGCACAGTGGCAGTGATCTCACGCAGCCACGGGGTCTCCTGGGAAACTGACATGGGTAGGGCGTTCTTCTCCAGAGCAGGAGCTTGCAGGCCTGTTGGGGCCGGTGGGGAGGAATACGGTTTCAGAAGCCCACACCGCCAGGTGGAGGGCTCAGTGCAGACAGCCTTGGGGCCAGTGTGCGTCTGAATTGCACAGGGCAGTGTTTGACCAGCCTCACCGTGATGGTGCCCGCTTTAATCATGTCCCAAACAAATTATTGCCATCATCCAGCGAGGCCAAGAGACACTTCTTTCCAGATGGGATATGGCCAACCCTCCTTTGAAAATCCTCAAAGTGCAAACTATGGCACCAGAAAAAGAAAACTACCCTTCTCCAAGATACGGGGAGGCCCTATGCGCTTGGCACGTCCCCCTCTGCGAGGAAGACTCGGCATTCTGGAGTTGGATTCCCAGCTGTTGTTTTATCTGAAGATGTTCAGACCACTACGGAGGCCAGATGCCTGGGACATTAGAGGGTATACATGTTCATCATTGTTTTGTACTTGAGAAATATTTAAATCTGAAACCAAGTGGATCACTTTCTACTGAAGTGGGTGTTGAGTACCCTGACCCGGTCCTAAGCATAACCCCAGCTCACCTGATTCCCATCACACTCAGAACCTTCAAAGAGGTTGCCCCCACTCCCCTGGTGCAGGGCCCCAGGAGCGTGATGGTGCTTCATCTATTTTGGGGTTGTTTTTGTTTCGAGTCAGCTTTTGTCACAAGAGGACTCCCGATGTGAATGGGCTGAAGTGGAGAACTGGGCCCTCTGCCTTTGGCTTGATGAGACCGCCTGTATTTGTTTTGGTTCTTGCCTTTGTGGTAACTGGACATAGACATACATGTGAGAGGATGAAAACTTAACCCTTTTCTTTACTGCAATTAAAGCTCTGAAAATATTGTAGACCTTCATGGTTTATTTTTGTCTTTATAGAAGATGTCCATGTGTCGTTCCCTTTTAAAAAGATGGAAAATAGGTCAGGCATGGTGACTCGCACCTGTAATCTGAGCACTTTGGGAGGCTGAGGTGGGAGGATCGCTTGAGCCCAGGAGTTCGAGACCAGTATAGGCAATGTGGAGATACCCCCATGGTCTCTACAAAAAATGCAAAATTTAGCCAGGTCTGGTGGCATGCACCTGTAGTCCCAGCTACTCAGGAGGCTAAGGTAGGAGGATTGCTTGAGTCTGGGAGGTGGAGGCTGCAGTGAACTATGATTGCACCACTGCACTCCAGCCTGGGTGACAGAAAAAGACACTGTCTCAAAATAGATGGAAAATGTTTTGTGCAACACTGGAGTGTGTTGTAAAGAATGTGTTTTACATTTGTTCAGGGATTGACGGTTCAGAATCATTTTCTTGGATACATCCTTCTCTGATCCCCTCTACACTCTTATGAGGTAGAGGGATGGGACCACTGTCACCTTGTTATATAGTAATGGTTATGTATTACAGTAAAAGCTGCAGTGGCTTTTACTGTGTCCAGCACTGTTTTTTATCATCTGCATTTTATTTAATCTTGTCCCAGCATCTATGAGGTTGGCATTATTGTTGCCATTTTGCGAAAGATAGGATTGGTTCTTGGACTCCAAGTCCAGTGCTCTTTCTACACTGCTTGACTATATCCCTTAATAAGGACGAACCAGGAGGTCCGAATTCAAATTCATGCCTGGTGGTCACCAGCGAGCAATGTCCCCTTCTTTCCAAAATGAGAAAATTGTAGCTGGCTTGTGGTTAAAATGGAGTGGTTAAAGTCTAACATTATAATTCCTCGTAATACGTGAAAATTACCTGGGGTGGTGGGTGTGGTGGGTCACACCTGTTATCCCAGCACTTTGGGAGGCCAAGATGGGAGGATCCAGCCTGGACAACAGAGTAAGACCCCCATCTGCACAGAAATAAAAATAAAAAATTAGATGGGCATGGTGGCACACACCTGTATTTCCAGCTACTTGGAAGGCTGAGGCAGGAGGATCACTTGAGCCTGGCAGGTCAAGGCTGCAGTGAGCTGTGTTAGCAGCAGTATACTCTGGCCTGGGTTAGAGAGTGAGACCCTCTCTCAAAAAAAAAAAAAATTATCTGGGGTTTTGCAAATACCAATGATTAATCATGGTAAATATATCAACACATTAAAAATAGTCATAAGCATATAATGAAACAAAATGTTTTTTGAAGATCTTCAACAACAATAGTAGTAATAATAATGATCTCCATTTAGCAGACAAACATTAAAAAGGTGCCTAGTCTGTGTCAGATACTGTTCTTCATGCTAGAGATGCAATCTGTGCCCTCATGGAGTTTTATGTTCTCTTGGGGGAGACAGTCACTAAATAAGTAGGCAGGAAGTAATTTCTTTTCTTCTTTTTTTTTTTTTTTTGAGATGGAGCCTTGCTCTGTTGCCCAGGCTTGTGTGCAGTGATGTGATCTCAGCTCACTGCAACCTCCACCTCCAGAGTTCAAGCGATTCTCCTGCCTTAGCCTCCCCGAGTAGCTTGGATTACAGGCACCTGCTACCATGCCCGGCTAATTTTTTGTAATTTAGTAGAGACAGGGTTTCACCATGTTGGCCAGACTGGTCTTGAACTCCTGACCTCAAGTGATCCACCTGTCTCAGCCTCCCAAAGTGTTGGGATTACAGGCGTGAGCCACTGCACCTGGCCGACAGGCTGTAATTTCAGACGGTGGTAAGTACTAGATGAAGCCTAAGTCTGGGGAGGGGATAGAGGGGCTGGGGTAGGATAGCGATACTTCACAGTGTCGTCTAAGGCCTGTGTGGTGAGGAGATTCGATGTCATCTCAAGTAATCCTCCATGACAAAGATTGGCAAGCCGCAGCCCATGGGCCAATCCAGTCCATTGCCTATTTTGTCAATAAAGTTTTATTGGAGCACAGCCATACCCATTTATTTAGGTATTGTCTGTGGTTGTTTTCCTTCTATAATGGCAGAGTTGAATCGTTGCAATGGAGACTGTATGGCCCACAAAACAATTTATTTACTATCTGTTCTTTCACAGAAAATGTTTGCCAACACCTGGTGTAAAGTTTATTAGAGTCTAAACCAGAAATGGAGACGATTGCTAATAAGTGACGAAGCCAGGATTTACACCTGTCTGTCAAGTGTCTCATTTCCTTTCCCTGTGGTCTTAGCACAGTGCTAGGCCCCCTGTTGATGACTCAGAGGGTCTGAAGGTGGGGAGTGCAGGGTGGGCTAGAAGGTTGGCTATGGAAGAGCATGATATGGCGCCTGATCTTAAGAAGTGCTATTTTGGTGACATAGTCTACATGTGCAGGAAATGATTTCAGAATCATATAAAGCAAGATGACAAGAATGCTCAATTATGTGGTATTAAGTAGGGTACCAAGAGGGAAGACAACTTCAAACCCAGAAGACTTCCTGGAGGAAGTGAGAATCGCAGGGAGGTTAGGCTTTGGCCATGCAGAGCAAAGATACGGAAACAGGAATGGTGGCAGCAAGAATGTTGCCCTGTGCAGACCAGACAGGAGCTGCTGGTCGTCACACCCAACACTCCCTTCCTCCATTCATCCAACACTTGCCAATCCCCCACTGGTTGCTGAGTCAGTCACAAACATGAATAAAGTGTCCGTCCTCAGGTGTGTGAATTAGGCTGATCCAAAAGCTAAATGACTGTGTAGAGGTGGAGGGGTGAGGAACCCCCTGAGATCTGTGGTTGGGCAGAGGAGGGGTTCTAAGCAGGCTTCTGGCAGTGGATCACTGCAGCCGGGCAGTTTGGGCAGGGGTACGAGGGCCAAGTCTTTTGGAAAGAGGGAACCTCTTGAGCAGAGACTTGGCGGTGGCAAAGCTGGCTGTGAGGAAGAAGCCCTGGGGAGGGACTTGGCTGGGCAGAGACTGGAAGGAATTGAGGGCAGGAACTTGGGAATCCACAGTCTGGCACTGTGTAGGTGCTCAGTTCTCTGTTTTAAAGCCAACTCTTTGTTTCGAAGTATTCAAACCTACAGAATAGGTTTGCCTCCCCTTCCAGACTTCTGAAGATGATCAGGGAGGTGGCCATGGCTTCATGGCCACTGTCTTCTGCAGGGTCTTCTGGCCAAGAGAGGCCTGCAGGTTGTAATCTGTCGACATCTGCTTGGCATCCTCCCCAAGGGATGGATCAGAGGCCAGAAAAATGTATCGCTCAGAGCCTTCGGAAGAGGTGGGCAGTTTTGGGGTTTTGTTTTGTTTCCTTGCTTGTGTTTAGAAGACATTTTAAGATGCAGTGATTTGGAGCCTGGCAGTGATCCATCAAGGTAATTTTTCCAGCTGCCTGTGATTCTTGGGTAGTTAACATGCCCAGGACACCCCATGCTCCATGTTCCTCTCCAGCCTTAGAACCAATCCTTCCCCATGGGAACCGGCCTGGGTGTGTATGCAGCATCTCACGCCTTATAGAGCCCCCTTCACAGCTACTAACTCCCCTGTCTCTACAATGACCATGAGATGTCAGCATGGCAGGAACTGTTCTCCCCATTTTACTGAGGAGGGAACTGGATCAGAGAGGTCAATCTGCTTTCCTAAGATCACACAGCCACAAGGGGAAGAGCAGAAGAACAGTTTTCCAGGCCTTGGAACTTTCTATTTGTATCCAGCCCTGTCTACGCTCAAGGGTGTAGCTGCTTTTCCTGGATATGGCCATATATTGGTTGCAGCATTAGATGTTGGCTCAAACTCAAGCTGGTGACTAAATCCTTCGAGTGCCACTTCCTCCAGGCAGTTTTCATGGTCTGTGGCAGCCTTTCTCAGGTCCCAGAGATTTTGGTCTGGTTTCGTGAACATGCTTAGAGTTCACTCATGCCCACACTGCCATGATGTACCCTTCTCCAAATAAGCCAAGCTTCATTTCTGCCAGTGACTATGAGGTTCTAAAGCCTCAAGAGTGCAGATCTGCCCCAAATACCTCTTGCTGATTTGCTCCCCACATATTTTACAGATTTCCATGGCATTCCCATAGAACTTCACTCTTTTCATGTCAAGAGGGATTATCTCCATTCAAAACCTCTGGTAGTCCAGGCGCAGTGGCTCACGCCTGTAATCCCAGGAATTTGGGAGACTGAGGCAGGTGGATCACTTGAGAGCAGGAGAGACCAGCCTGGGAAATATGGTGAAACCTGGTCTCTACTTAAAATACAAACATTGGCTGGAAGCTGTGGCACTCGCCTGTAATCCCAGCTACTCGGGAGGCGGAGGCATGAGAACTGCTTGAACTTGGGAGGTAGAGATTGCAGTAAGCTGAGATCGCACCACTGCACTTCAGCTTGGGTGACAGAGCAAGACTCCATCAAAAGAAAAAAAAAAAACCTCTGGTGAAAGACAAGCCTGGAGTTATATTAACTCGCAGCATGGATCTATTTTTAAGCTGCTTCCTCCTAGGGAATGGGGCACAGGTCAGTGTGGATACTGAAGACAGTGAGTGTACATCAAGCTTTTTGCAGCCTGTGAGTGATTTTCACACACAGTCTCTCATTGGGGTAGCCTCCCTTTGGGGCAAGCGTTCTTCCTGTCACACGCAGGATGGGAGTGGCCTTGTAAAGCTAAATGCTGTGAGTGAGCACAGGGTGTGGGGTGGGCAGGTGGTGAGCAGTCCTCAGGCCGACTGTAGTGGTCTTGCAGCCCTGAGTCTTGCTGACTAGACCTCTGGCTGGAAAGGGGGCAAGGCCAGGAGCAGTGGCCTGACTCTGCTTGCCCTAGCCTAGCTTAGTGAGGCTTAGCTGTCAAGCCCAAGGGAGTTGCTTTTCTGGTTGGTGGGAACCAAACCCTTCTCTGAGCTCAGCAGCCAGGCAGGGAGAATGGAGCTGCTTCTCTGAGCATGAAGTGGAAAGAACAGGAAAGATTTCCCTCCACCAGACCCTCTGCTCTTTCTGAGGGATTTAACAGCAACTCTCAGGTCCCAAATGGGGCTGGGCATGGGGTCAGGGAGGTGTGGAGTGCATCTGTAGCTGCGGCATCAGCCCCGCTCCCCTTCCATTTCTGATTATTGCAAAGTTAGGGTTTGAATTAGGACTAAGCATAGGGCTGAAAAGGAACAGGGCAGAAGAGAGAATTGTGTTAGCTGTCAGAAGTTAGGCCTCCAACCACCTTCCGGCTCAGGGAAACTTGGCCACCACACTCAATATCTCTGGGCCTCAGTTTCCCCATTTGTTGAAAAGAGTCATCAGCCACAGGTAGTGGCTCATGCCTGCAATCTGAATGCTCTGGGAGGCTGAGGCAAGAGTATCGCTTGAGACCAGGAGTTTGAGACCAGCCTGGGCAACATTGTGAGACCCCTGTCTACAAAAGAATTTAAAAAAATAAAAATAAAAGCTGGGCGTGGTGGCTCATGACTGTAATCCCAGTACTTTGGGAGGCTGAGGCAGGTGGATCACCTGAGGTCAGGAGTTCAAGATCAGCCTGGCCAACATGGTGAAACCCCGTCTCTACCAAAAATACAAAAATTAGCTGGGCGTGGTGGCGAGCGCCTGTAATCCCAGCTACTTGGGAGGCTGAGGCAGGAGAATCACTTGAACTTGGGAGGCAGAGGTTGCAGTGAGCCGAGATTGCACTATTGCACTCCAGCCTGGGCAACAAGAGCAAAACTGTCAAAAAAAAAAAAAAAAAAGTCTTGAGTCCTGCCTTGTCTGCCTTGTCCACCTGTCAGGGTCGCTGGGTGGCTCACGTGATGCAGGGGATGTCAGTATGCTGGGCCACTGGTCCCAGGCTTGAGTGTGGGTGTCGCAGTGGCACAAGGACTTTGGACTGTATTTGACAGTGACTCTTTCAGCTCTGACATTCTTTATTGACTCCCCCACATCTAGGTTTCTTCGTGGGATAGGTGTGTCTGTTTCTACCCGGCCTAGTCAGAGACCTGGCCTGAGACGACCTGCCTGCCATGCCCTAGGCACCTGCCCTGCAGTGCAGGTCACTGAGCCGGTCACTTCTCAGAAGGCCTTAGTGGGTCCTTTAGCAGGTGTCCTTTGGAGAAACATAGGGTGTCCAGAAGCATTGGGCCCCCACTTCTCTTCTCCTGTAGTGGGTTGGATTGCTCCCTCAAAAATATATGTTCAAGGCTTAACACCCAGGTCCTGTGACTGTAACCTTATTCTGAAAAAGGGTCTTGGCCAGGAGTGGTGGCTCACACCTATAATCCCAGCACTTTGGGAAGCCGAGGCGGGTGGATCACTTGAGGTCAGGCATTCGAAACCAGCCTGGCCAACATGGTAAAACCCCGTCTCTACTAAAAATTCAGAAAAAATTAGCCAGGCATGGCGGCGTGCGCCTGTAGTCCCAGCTACTCTGGAGGCTGAGGCAGGAGAATCACTTGAACCTGGGAGGCAGAGGTTGCAGTGAGCTGAGATCATGCTACCGCACTCCAGCCTGGGTGACAGAGTGAGAATCCATCTCAAAAAAAAAAAAAGAGGAAAAAGGGGCTTTGTATCTTTGTAGACGTAACTAAGTTCAGGATCTCCAGATGACATCATCCTGGATTTGAGTGGGCCCTCAATCCAATGACTGGTGTCCTCATAAAAGAAAGATAGAGGGAGATTTGAAGCAGAGAAGGTAAGAAGACACACGGGGAGGAGGCCACGTGAGATGGAGGCAGACGGTGGCGTGATGCGGCCACCAGCCGAGGACTGTCAGAAGCCACAGGTACCTAGAAAAGGCAGGCGCCGCATCCTCCCCTCCCCTCTGGAGGTGGCTCAGCCCTGGCCACACCTGGCTTTTGGGTTTTGGAAATGTGGGATGATAAGTCTGTGTTGATCGTCATTTGTTACAGCAGCCCTAGGTGACTAATACACCTGTTTGCCCTGAAATCATATGCTCAGAGTATGGCTGTGATGGTTATTGCTGAGTGTCAACTTGATTGGATTGATGGATACGAAGTATTGATGCTGGGTGTGTCTGTGAGGGTGTTACCAAAGGAGATTAACGTCTGAGTCAGTGGGCTGGGAAAGGCAGATCCATCCTTCATCTGGGTGGACACCACCTAATTAGCTGCCAGTGTGGCTAGAATATAAGCAGGCAGAAAAATGTGAAAAGAGAGACTGGCCTAGCCTCCCACCTGCATTTTTCTCCCTTGCTGGATGCCTCTTGCCCTTGAACATCGGACTCCAAGTTCTTCAGTTTTGGGACTCGGACTGGCTCTCCTTGCTCTTCAGCTTGCCGACGGCCTATTGTGGGACCTTGTGATCCTGTGTGTTAATACTTAATAAATTCCCGCTTAATATATTCCATCAGTTCCGTCCCTCTAGAGAACCCTGACTAATACAATGTCTCATTTTACACTTGTTCATAATGACACCTAATTAAGGTGATTGAAGCTTGTTCTCTCCTGTTCCCCTGCTCAAGCACTTCAGTATTCCATTGAATATTAGGATGTGTAAGGAGGAGCAGGGAAACACTGATCACTGATCACTCTTTTGAAGCTTTTATTTTCCTTCTGGAAACGTGACAGTAACATTTAGAAGAAAAACACCTAAAATGCTTTGCAGCTCAAAGAGTTGAGTGTGTGATGCTCAAGAGGGGAGAAGAAGAAAGGCCAGTGCCCAGGCAGACTGAGCAGGGCCTGCTCCTGAACATGCCTCATGATTTCCTGCCTCTGAGCATCCTTCCATGCTGTTCCCTCTGTCAAGGATGCCTCTTTTCCCTGTGGTTCTGACTTTTGAAATCCTACCTGTCTTCTAGGGGCTCCTCAAGAGGCATCATGACATGGACATCAGCTCCAGATTCAGAGACTCAGACACTCAGTGTTCTGGTCCCATATGTGAGCTTGAGTAAGACTCCTTCCCACTCTGGGCCTTGGTTTCCCTATCTGTAACTACAGTTCAATTGAATGGTGTTTTGTTTGTTTGTTTGTTTTGAGATGCAGTCTTGCTCTGTCACCCAGGCTGGAGTGCAGTGGTGCGATTTCGGCTCACTGCAACCTCCACCTCCCAAGGTTCAAACAATTCTCCAGCCTCAGCCTCCTGGGTAGCTGGGATTACAAGTGCCTGCTACCATGCCGGCTAATTTTTGTATTTTTAGTAGAGATGGTATTTCACCATGTTAGCCAGGCTAGTCTTAAACTCCTTACCTCAAGTGATCTGCCCTCCTCGGCCTCCTAAAGTGCTGGAATTGCAGGCTTGAACCACGCGCCTGGCCTCAGCAGGTATTTATGAAGCACATAGTATACGTTAGGTAGGGCCTTGGATGTTGGGGATTAAAGTTAAATATACAGACCAGTTACATAACTGTAACGTCTAATCTCAGGTCGTAAGAGAGATTTGTGGAGTGAATGCGTCCGTGAGTCAGTGAGTGAGTAAATGCCTTTCATTGTCTATTTGTCATTTTCCTCTCGTCGGGTCTTCCTGTGGGGTGGTGTGCTGGAGCTTTCTGTGTCCATGTCAGTCTCTCCCTCTACTTGACCACCCTAGAGGCAGCACCAACTGCAAAATAAGAAGACAGGCCAGGAGGGGCTATGAATGGTGCAGAATTTGGATTTTTGCACAATGATTCAGGTCACAGGATGTGAGCAGGTGTCTGTACTTTTCTTAGGTCACCAGGGGACCTATGGGCATTATGATTCTTCTGCTGAGACTCTTGAACATCCATTGAGATAAAATCCTATCATTAGGAACCCCAAAGAGTTACTCGGTTTTTCTGGCTGTGCTGGGCTCTGGGTATATCAGCTCCCACTTGTAGTTCTTACGTCACGGGTTTTGTTGTGGGACCTGGCGGCCTGATGCATCATCCTATTGCTGTTGGAGTCAAACTAACTCAGTTCTCATCTGGCACCACCAGGTGTAAGCTTCATGACCTCGGACCACTCACCTAACTTTTCTGAGCTTCATTTCCTTCATCTGGAAAGAGATCATGAGGCAGTGCACTTCCTCCAGTGTCTACAAGGAACGGGTCCTCAAGAAACAAAAGCTGTTGTTCTTAGGAACGTTGTGTGATGATGTTCTTTGCTGTTTATGATTTCATTTGTTCAGTCTAAGACTGGGCATTGAACTACTAGGAGTTGGAGAGTTGGATCAGTTTCCTCAGGCTTCTCTAACAAATGACCACAAACTGGGTGGCTTCAAACAACAGAAATTTATTCTTATACAGTTCCGGAGGCCTGAAGTCCAAAATCAAAGGTCTCAGCAGTGCTGTGCCTTCTCTGAAGGCGCTCAGGAAGATCCCATTCCTTGCTTCTTCCACCATCTGGTGGATCCAGGCGTTCCTAAGCTTGTGACTTCATCCCTCCAATCTTGGCTTCTGTTTCACGTGGCCTCCTTCCCTGTGTCTCTCTCTGTCTTGGATGTACTTTTTCTTTTTTTTTCTTTTTGAGACAGAGTCTTGCTCTGTCATCCAGTCTGGAGTGCAATGGCGCGACCTCGGCTCACTGCAACCTCCACCTCCCGGGTTCAAGCAATTCTCCTGCCTCAGCCTTCTGAGTACCTGGGATTACAGGCACCTGCCACCATGCCTGATTAATTTTTTGTACTTTTAGTAGAGACGGGATTTCACCATGTTCGCCAGGCTGGTCTCAAACTCCTGACCTCAAGTGATCTGCCCGCCTCTGCCTCCCAAAGTACTGGGATTACAGGCATAAGCCACTGTGCCCAGTCAAACATACCTTTTCTACTCGAAGAACATTTGCCATTGGATTTAGGGTCTACCCAGGTAATCCAGAATGATCTCATTTTGAGGTCTTTAGTTACATCAGCAAAGACCCTTTCCCCAAATAAGGCCCCATTCATGGACTCCTGCGATTGAGACACGGACACAGCTTTTTGAGAGTCACCATTCAACCCACTCCAGGAGGTACAGAAAATAAGGGATTGCTGTGAACCCATTTCTTGGCAGAATATGAATTGTTTCTCTTACCTGCTCATCATTCTAAGAGTATCTGGAGCAGGCAAGTCCTCTTGGCAGTTGCACTGAGGCTTGACCTACCTGTACCTGTGACGCACCTGCACACCATCCCTAGCATGCACAGGGCAGGTTGCAAGTGCCAGGGAGATGAAAACCCTGGAAGCAGCAAGGGACAGATGGGACCAAAGGCTGCCTGTATCAGTCAACTCAGGCTGCCATAACAAAATGTCACACACAGGGTGGCTGAAACAGAAACACTTATTTTCTCACAGTTCTGGAGACTGAAAGTCCAAGTTCGTGGTGCCATCAAAATTGGTTTCTGGTGTGGCCTCTCTCCTTGGCTTGCAGATGGTTGCCGCCATCTTCCACCGTGTCTCACACAGCTTCCTCTCTCTTGGAGTTTCTTCTCCTTCTCCTTCTTCTTCCTTTTTTTTTTTTCTGAGATGGAGTCTTGCTCTGTTGCCCAGGCTGGAGTGCAATGGCGAGATCCCAGCTCACTGCAACCTCTGCCCCCTGGGTTCAAGCGATTCTCCTGCCTCAGCCTCTCAAGTAGCTGGGATTACAGGCATGTGCCACAATGCCTGGCTCATTTTTGTATTTTTAGTACAGACGGGGTTTCGCCATACTGGCCAGGCTGGTCTCGAACTCCTGACGTCAGGTGATTCACCGCCTCAGCCTCTCAAAGTGCTGGGATTACAGGTGTGAGTTACAGCACCCAACCTGTCTCTTTCTCTTCTTGTAAGGACCGCAGTCCGATCAGACTGGAGCCCCACCCTTATGACCTCATGTAACCTTAATCACCTCTTTAAAGCCCTTCTGTCCAAATTCAGTCACATTGGAGGTTGGGGCTTCACCATATGAATTTGAGAAGGACATACTTCCATCCATAATACCTCTTTCGATTAGCTTCACCGGTGGAACCAACATTTTGAGAAATTTGACCTACCAGGTGGTGGAATTCTTTTTTAAAATTTGAGATGGAGTCTTGCTCTGTTGCCCAGGCTGGAGTGCAGTGGTGCGATCTCCGCTCACTGCAACCTCCACCTCCTGGGTTCAAGCGATTCTTCTGCCTCAGCCTTCCGAGTAGCTGGGATTACAGGCACCTGCCACCACGCCCGCTGAATTTTTTATATTTATGGTAGAGATGGGGTTTCACCATGTTAGCCGGGATGGTCTCCATCTCCTGACCTTGTGATCTGCCCACCTCAGCCTCTCCAAGTGCTGGGATTACAGGCGTGAAGGTGGTGGAATTCTTAAGTCATACCTCATTTTCCCTATTTTATTAACCGACAGCACCCACCTGAGCTTCTACCATCTACAGACACTTCATGAGACTCTGTGGGACTCTACCTAGTGATGCTACTAATATCAGCCACCACATATAGAGTGTTGAATACGGTGCTGACACGGGGCTGGACATTTTATATTCAATCTGTCCAGGTCTCACTGCACCCTCAACCTATAAGCAGGGACAATTTTTTGTTCCTCATCCGTGAGGAGCTTGAGGCACAGAGAGCAGAGGTGTCTTAGCTAGAAGCATCAGGGAGGCATTGCAAAAGCACTTCTCTCTGACTCCAGGGACTGTGTTTCTTCCCTTCCCTGTCATTTCTCACCTCTCTGGGTGGAGGGAAGGACCTTGAACACTCAACTTGGGCACCGCTACCCTGCCTTTAATTCCCCCCAAAGTCTGCTCTTCCCCATCCTGCAAATCTCTCTGCCTCTGTCTGGAAAGTTACAGGCCTGGCCGATAAACTGTTGTCTTCTCTTTAATCATCCACAGGCCAGCTCCACAGAGATGTCCGCTGGCCTTCTCTGTGCCTGCTTAGGGAAAAACCTTCCCCACACTTAGCAACGGTTTCCAGGCCGAGCTGCTCTGAGGGCTTCCAAGTAGAGGGATCATTTGGATAGTGACCAGCTTCTCCGTGGGATGGAGGTGACCGCCAGCCAGCATGAAGGGTGAGCATGTCTCTTTGCAATGAAGGCTGATCGACCTCAAGGACGTCGCACTGTTTTAGTGCCTGGGGCATTCACATCACTGCCCAGGAAGATGGGATGTGCTTGTCTTTTAGGAAGAGCGGTTCGTTTTCAGAGCAGAGGGAAAGAGATCTGACCTGCTGTGGCCTCTTCCTCACACTTGCCCCAGTAGCATCTCTTGCCAGATTGATAGAACATGCTCCAGCTTGCTTTTGGTTTTGTTTAGATCCTCATTGGAAATGAACGATCTGCAATCATTTCGGCCCCATTCAATTAAATGGTTGAAGTTGTCTCTATTTTTTATCATCCTTAGGGGTCGGTCTGCATTTGGTCAAAATTATGTGACTGTCAACAGACGGCAGTAAAAGTGCTTTCGCAGGCAGGATGGGGTGGTGGGAAGAGCTTGTGTCTGGAGGTGGAGACCAGCGGCGGCTTGGCTCTGCTTCCTGTGGCCCCACCAACCTGGTGACACAGGCGAACCGTCTAATCTCTCAGAGACACAGTTGTATCAAGTATAAAACAGACCTAATAACTCACGCCCCTTTGTTCTCTCTAGGGCAGATTACGGCAATCTTGGAAGCAAGAAAGCAACTTTTTTCCTCTTTTCCTTCAGCGAGGGAGGGATGAGCAGACTCTTCAAATGAATTGGATGTGAAGTGGTAGAATATGATGTTACTAACAGTCCATATTTTTGCCTGTAGAATGTTGCATCTGAGTATTCTTTTTATAGATCCATGATGGAACACCGGGGAGGCCAAGTATGAACTATATGAAAATGTTTTGCGTTCTCGGAAAAAAAAAACAAACCACAACCTGGACTACTCAGCAAGTAGGAGACGTTTTCCCATTCAACACTTCTGATGATGGAGGAACTAGGTAAAATCCAAACGGAGGCCCAGGGAGGAGACAGGCATGTCCAGGGTGCAGGATCTCCTAGTCACTGACCACGTCTGTGGGGCTGGGGCCCATTCAGCACAGACAGTCCAGGCAAGGGGTCTCCCAGGAGAGAGCCCAGAGCATCGGGAGGTGGGGAAGTGTGGTTGAGCAGATGTGGCTGAGGGTCCTGCCTGAGAAGAAGTCCTAAACTTCAGGTCAGGTGGGTGAGGAGAGGTCATGATTAGAACCAATGCCTTGGCTGGGCATGGTGGCTCAGCACTTTGGGAGGCTGAGGCAAGTGGATCACTTGAGGTTAGGAGTTCAAAAGCAACCTGGCCAACATGGTGAAACGTCTCTATTAAAAATACAAAAATTAGCCAGGCGTGGTGGCAGGCGCCTGTAATCCCAACTACTTGGGAGGCTGAGGCACAGGAATTACTTGAACCTGGGAGGTGGAGGTTGCAGTGAGCCAAGATCACGCCACTGCACTCCAGCCTGGACGACAGAGCAAGACTCTGTCTCAAAAAAACAAAACAAAACCCAGTGCCTTCAGTCTCAGGGCCAAGCTGACCAAAATAGCCTTGGAAGCAGGATATGGGGGCACTGGGACGAGTGGTTCAGGACGATGCTGTGTGCGAGGTGGGGTGTCGGGAGCCTGCCCGTATTTACAAATGCCAGCTGCAAAGCAGGGACAGGTCTGCAGGACAGGTAATTCCAGCTCCCAGAGGCACTCAGGGAGTGAATGACCGACACTGAATCGGCCCTGGGGCCCAGATCCACAAAAGACTGTACCCCAGAGGCCGTGGGAACAGTGCTAATTTTAGCTGACAGTGGGACTAAGGTCCAGTGTGAAATGTGAGCGATTTTCATCTTGATCATTTGTTGTGACTATTCCCTCCCACAGGGTTGCCAACCCCTGCTCCGATTCCACATCACTCTCAGGGCCCTGCGTCCATCATGCCTTTGCTTCCTTTTCTCCTTTTGAATTTTTCTCCCTTCCTCATCTCCCTTGCTTTATTCCTGTATTTTCCCATGCCTTGCCCTTACCTCCTCCAACACGTTTGCCCTTTACTAGGTGCTGGGGACACGAAGATGAGCAGGACAGAGCCCTCGGCTCAAGGAGCCTCCAGTCTGGGAGGCGAACAGGCTCGGAGACATGAACCCCAAGACAGTGACAGGTACTGAGAGAGAACTGTCAGTGCAGGGTTCAGTGGAGGATAAAGTCAGGTGTGGAGCCTTCCCTGGTAGCCCCTTGGCCTGCCTCAGTTTTCACATCTGTGCAATGAGCCCACTGACAGCAGCTACTCCATGGGGTGCCCGGAATTAAACAGGGTGCTGCATAGCAACAGAGCCCTAGCTCAGGACCCTGCAGGACACACTCCTGGCCCATGCTAGCAGTTCTGTCATGGCTGTGGTTATGATTCTACCTGGGAATGGGATAGGCAAGGGATTAGGAAAGAACTCAGAATTAATAAAGGTTATAGAGAGTCATGCCCAAAAGCCTTTAGAAGGTGGCCACACAGAGGGTGTCAGGTGGAGCCCAAAGGAGCTAGGGTCTGGGAGGGATTGGGGGCAGCCCTGGGGCAGACAATAGAGGGGTAAACCAGAGGAGGTGGGGCAGCAGGACTGGATTAGCGGGGCTTTGGTGGGACAATGCTCATTAATGGACCCATCCCTGGCTTTTCTTCCTCTTAGAATGACATTCCCAGTGCCCTCATTGAGACAAAGATGTCACTGGATCAGGCTAATGAAGTTCATGTTGCCTTAAGTTAGTGATGGCTCCATTCATGGCTTAGTTTGCTCCCAGGATGGATACACACAGCTGTGTGACTCCCTCAAGGAAGGCTCCTGACTTTTTAAGACTGACTTGCGAAACAGAAAGTGCTGAGGGATTAAAAAAAATATATTTATCTGTATAGCTGAAACTATCCCATACCTAAAGCGTAAGTATTCACTCCATTCCACACTTGTTGTTTTCTTTCCTTTAGAGATTACATGAGTCATAAGTGCCTGTGTACATTTTTTGAGACAGAGTCTTTCTCTGTTGCCCAGGCTGGAGTGCAGTGGCACAATCTCAGCTCACTGCAGTCTTGATCTCCAAAGCTCAAGTAATTCTCTCATCTCAGTCTCCTAAGTAACAGGGACCACAAGCACGCAGCAGCACACCTGGCTAATTTTTTATTTTTTATAGAGATGAGGTCTTACTAGTATGTTGCCCAGGCTGGTTTCAAACTCCTGGAGGCAAGTGATCTTCCTGCCTCAGCCTTCCAAAGTGCTAGGATTACAGTCATCAGCCACCATACCCAGTGCCTATGTAAAATTTTCAAGCCAACAGCAGGGTGTGGTGGCTCATGCCTGTAATACCAGCACTTTGGGAAGTTGAGATGGGAAGATCACTTGAGCTCAGAAGTTCGAGACCAACGTGGGCAACATGGTGAAACCTGGTCTCTGTCAAAAATACAAACAAACAAACAAACAACAAAAAACCGTCTGAGCACGGTGGCTCACACCTGTAATCCCAGCACTTTGGGAGACTGAGGTGGGCAGATCACTTGAGGTCAGGAGTTCGAGACCAGCCTGGCCGACATATAGTGAAATCCGGTCTCTACCAAAAAATACAAAAATCAGCAGGGTGTGGTGATGCACTCCTGTAATCCCAGCTACTTGGGAAGCTGAGGCAGGAGAATCACTTGAACCTGCGAGGCAGAGGTTGCAGTGAGCTGATATCATGCCACTGTACTTCAGCCTGGGCCAAGAACAAGACTCTGTCTCTCAAAAAAAAAAAAAATATTCGGGCCTAGTGGCATGCATTGGTAGTCACAGCTACCTGGTGGGCTGAGGCAGGAGGATAGCTTGAGCCTGAGAGGTGGAAGTTGCAGTAAGCCATGCTCACAACACTGCACACCAGCCTGGGTGACAAAGTGAGACTCTGTCTGAAAAAAAAAAAAAAAAATCAAACCATACAGAAGCTGAGAGTGAGGTGTGAAAATCCTCCCTCCCTCTTCCGTACTTTTCCCGAGGGGTAACCACTGTTCAGGGTTTGGAAGTCCCAGGCATTTTCTCTCTGTGTGTCTCTAGATGTGTATGTTTTTGTGAACAAATTCATCATGAACCACTCATGACTATTTCTCCCTGTCAGTACATGTGGATCAACTTCTTGACTTTAGTGGGCGCTTCAGCCTTTATTTATTTAACCATTTCGTTGTTCCTGATTGGGAAGCCATTTCTGGTTTTTCAATGTCACAGTTAATGCTCAGGGAGCATCACTGTGCAGGGATCCTATTTGCCTTAGGTCAGAAACCTGCAGGGGGAGCTCCTGGCCGGTCTCTCTTCTCCAACTGCAACTGTCAGTCTTGATCTGCGCTGGGCTAAGGGGCAAACAGGGCAATGGCGTCTCGTTTTTATTTATATTTTTCTCACTTATAGAGAGGTGGGACATAGTTTTTTACTGCTTGTTGGCATTTCTTCCCACTTGCGTGAACTGCCTTCTCTATTTTTCTTTTCCTATTTTGAGATAAGGTTTCACTCTGTCACCCAGATGGAACACAACAGCGCAATCATGGCTCACTGCATGTCCTCCCAGCTCAAGCAATCCTCCCACCTTGGCCTCCTGAGTAGCTAGGACTACAGGTGTGTGCTACCACCCCTGGCTAATGTTTTATATTTTGTAGAGACAAGGTGTTGCTATATTGCCCAGGCTGGTCTTGGACTCCTGGGCTCAAGCGATCCACCACTTCAGTCTCCCAAAGTGCTGGGATTATAGGTGTGAACCATTGTACCAGGCACCTCCCCTGTTTTTCTATGAGATGGCTGGCCCTTTTCTTACTATCAGAGCTTTGGGTAAGCCGGGCCAATGAACCCTTTTTCTCTTATATATGCTACAAATATTTTCTCTTAAAATGTCATTTGTATTATTTGTATTTTAACTTTGTTGATGGTCTTTAGCTATACAGAGCATTTCATTTTTATGGAGTAAAATTTGTCAATCTTTTTTTCTTTTTTTTTTTTTTAGATGGAGTCGCGCTTTGTCCCCAGGCTGGAGTGCAGTGGTGTGATCTCAGCTCACTGCAACCTCCACCTCCCAGGTTCAGGCGATTCTCCTGCCTCAGCCTCTGGAGTAGTTAGGATCATAGGCGTGGCTGCCACGCCTAGCTAATTTTTACATTTTTTGTAGAGATGGTGTTTTGCCATGTTGACCAGGCTGGTATTGAACTCCTGACCTCAAGTGACTGCTTCGGCCTCCCAAAGTGCTGGGATTACAGGGGTGAGCCACCACGCCCTCAATCTACTTCTTGATGGCTTCTGGATTGTGTCCTGCTTGGAAGAGCCTGCTCCTCCCCACAATTATGACTCCAGTCCTGTGTGGTTTCTTCTGGTATTTTGAGAGTTGGATTTATTACATTCAGCTTTTTAATGCATCTGGAACTTATTTTAGTATCTAGGGTGAGGTAAGAGTTTATTTCATATTTTTCAATCTGATAACTGCTATTGACTGTATTTTTATTTATATTGCTATTTTCAATGCAATATGTTTATATTTGCTGTTTGTTATTATAGTAATAATCATTTATATTGCTATTTTTGCTATTTTCTTGCTTTCTTTTTTTTTTTTTTTTTTTTTGGAGACAGATCCTTTCTCTGTCGCTCAGGCTGGAGTATAGAGGCACAATCTCAGCTCACTGCAACTTGTGCCTCCAGGGTTTAAGCAATTCTCCTGCCTCAGCTTCCCAAGTAGCTGAGACTACAAGCATGTGCCACCACACCCAGCTAATTTTGTATTTTTAGTAGAGGCAGGGTTTTACCATGTTGGCTAGACTGGTCTCGAACTCCTGACCTCATGATCTGCCCACCTTGGCCTCCCAAAGTGCTGGGATTACAGGCGTGAGCCACCACGCCCGGCCCCCCTGTTTGTTTGTTTTTTTTAGACGGAATTTTGCTCTGTCGCCCAGGCTGGAATGTAGTGGCGCACTCTCTGCTCACTGCAACCTCCGCCTTCTGAGTTCAAGCAATTCTCCTGCCTCAGCCTCTTGAGTAGCTGGGATTGTAGGCATGTACCACCCTGCCTGGCTAATTTTTGTATTTTATTAGAGACGGAGTTTCACCATGTTGGCCAGGCTGGCCTTGAACTCCTGACCTCATGTGATCCATCCACCTCATCCTCCCAAGGTGCTGGGATTACAGGTGTGGGCCACCACATGTGGCCTATATTGTGATTTTCAATGCTGTTTATATATAATCTTCCACCTTCCCACCACTTATTCATAATATAGCATTTTCTCTACCTTTCTATGGCAGTCTATCTATCTATCTATCTATCTATCCATCCATCCATCCATCCTACCCTTACTCTTGTGTTTCATTGGTTTATCTGTTCTTATTCCAGTAGCATATTGTGTAATGCTACTACCCTAGTTGTATGGCACCTCTTAATATCTGGTAGCACTTTTCCCCCACTATTAGTTTCTTTCAAATTTTTAATAGCTACTTTTGTTTTACAGTTTCTCAGATAAATAAACATCTGTCGGTATTTTTAGTGGAGTCACACTTACTTTATAGAGTAATTCATAGAGAGTGTACATCTTTACAATATTGAATCCCACCATTAAAGAATAAGATGTTTATCAATTAGCACTTACTGTGTAACAAATCACCCCAAAATTCAGTGGCTTAAACCACTTTTATTGGTAATAGCACAAATCTGTGTGTTGGCTAGAGATTGACTGATTTGGACTGGGCGGGGCCTGGTAGCCCTGGTTCAAGCTCTGGATGGATCTGTTTATGCTTCGTTCTTCGGTGAGATGAGGGCTCAGGTCTGCCCCCATTGTCTTCCTTTTGAGCAACAGGCCTGGGGTAAGCTCCCCTGCCAGTAGTGGCAGAGAGGCAGGAAGACAAACAGAAGTCTGTTAGGGCTGAGGCTCTAATTGGCACGTTGTCATTTCTGCCCATATTATATTGGCCAAAGCAAGTCACACGGTTATGCTCCAAGTTAAGGGATGGGCGAATACATTCTGCCCACAAGGAGGCCAAGGTAAGGGAATGGATGCAGAGAGGGATGAAAAAATGGGGCCAGTGATGGAACTGACATCATGGTATATCTTTGTGTTTAGTTACTCCTTTTTGTTTTGTTCGTTTTTGAGACGGAGTCTCGCTCTGTCACCAGGCTGGAGTGCAGTGGTGAGGTCTTGGCTCACCGCAACCTCTGCCTTCTGGGTTCAAGCGATTCTCCTGCCTCAGCCTCCCAAGTAGCTGGGATTACAGGCACGTGCCACAATGTCTGGCTGTTTTTTTGTATTTTTAGTAGAGATGGACTTTCACCATGTTGGCCAGGCTGGTCTTGAACTCCTGACCTTGTGATCCACCCACCTCGGCCTCCCAAAGTGCTGGGATTACAGGTATGAACCACCGCACCCGGCCCCTCCCTTTTTTTTTTTTTAGCGAAGTTTTATACACATAGATATTGCACAATACTCAGGCCTATTCCTAGATATTGTATAATTCTTTTTTTTTTTTTTTTGAGACAGAGTCTCGCTCTGTTGCCCAGGCTGGTATGAAGTGGCATGGTCTCAGCTCACTGCAACCTCCGCCTCCTGGGTTCAAGGGATTCTCCTGCCTCGGTCTCCTGAGTAGCTGGGACTACAGGCACGTGCCATCACACCCTGCTAACTTTTTTGTATTTTTAGTAGAGAGAGAGGGTTTCACCGTGTTAGCCAGGATGGTTTTGATCTCCCGAGCTCGTGATTCGCCTGCTTCGGCCTCCCAAAGTGCTGGAACTATAGGTGTGAACCATTGCACCTGGGCAATATTGTACAATTCTTATTGCTGTTGTTAATGGGATTTTTTCCCATTACGTATTTAAATTATTTTTACTGACATACAGATAAACAATTGGCTTTTGGTTACTTATATTATACCCAACTGTCTTACAAAACTCTGTCACTGGTTCAACTTGCATTTCAGTTGGCCTTGTGAATTTACTAGGTGGACCATGATATCATCCAAAAACTGTAATTTTGTCTGTTTTTTGTTTTTTTTTCCCTGTCACCTAGGCTGGAGTGTAGGGGTGCCATCTAGGCTCACTGCAACCTCTGTCTCCCGGGCTCAAGGGATCCTCCAGCCTCAGCCTCCCTAGTAGCTAGGGCTACAGACATGTGCTACCATGCCCAGCTAGTTTTTCTATATTTCGTAGAGATGAGATTTCACCATGTTGCCCAGGCTGGTCTTGAACTCCTGGGCTTAAGCAATCCTCCCACCTCAGCCTCCCAAAATGCTGGGATTATAGGAGTGAGCCACTGAGCCCAGCCTAATTTTGCCTTTTCTTTTCCAATACTTGTTAGTCTTATTTTTCCCCTTATTTTATTGCATTCACTAGATCCTCTAGCACTTAGTGGATATGATAGTGTTGATAGCATGAGTCCTTGTTTCCTTCTTTAAGGGAATTGCTTCTGGGTTTCACCAATAAATACTATATCTGCTATTTATTTTTTCACTAAAGATAATAGCCAGGTGCGGTGGCTTATGCCAGTAATCCCGGCATTTGGGGAGGCCGTGGTGGGCAGATCACCTGAGGTCAGAAGTTTGAGACCAGCCTGGCCAACATGGTAAAACCCTGCCTCTATAAAAATACAAAAATTAGCCAGGTGCCACACACCTGTAATCCCAGCTACTTGGGAGCCTGAGGCAGGAGAATTGCTTGCAACTGGGAGGCGGAGGTTGCAGTGAGCTGAGATCACACCACTGCACTCCAGCCTGGGTGACAGAGCAAGACTCTGACTCAAAAAAATTTAAAAAAAGTAAATACTTGAAGTGAAGTTAGACCTCCTTCTAGAATATTAAGGAGTGATGTTTGGGGGGTCAGTGTGGGGGAGGTACATCTGTGAATGAACATACTATTCATCTGCATTTTGGCCTCAAGTAGCACATGTTAACTCACTCTAGCTTTAATAAAGCAACAACAATGGCATTTATTACAAGGATGTAGGCGGGGACACAGGTAAGTTTGATAAAGAGCTTAGGAGGCCACTTAGACTCTCTCTTCATCTCTCATCTCATCTTTGTTCCTTCCTGTGCCTCTTCTTACTTTTTAATGTTCCTGGAGACCAGTGTTCTCTGTTCCCCAAGCCATAGGGGAAACACATATTTACCCAGCCACAAGACAAAGTCTCTCTCCTTTCTTTGTGTCTCATCAATCTTTCTCCATGACCTCATTCCAGATTCTAACAGAGTGAACTCTGATCTCCCCTACTCGAGTCAGACTGCTTCATGGCCTAAAGGACCTATGGTCAGGGATAGGTGCCTTATTCCACATGGCTTGGAGGAGTCCTTTCTCTGGACCTGGGGCAGGTAAGGAGAGGCTGTTTTGGACTCCACAAGATATCCCTTGTGTAGAGAGCACCCTCAGCTCAATGGCAGGAGACTGTAGAGCTGAAAGACCTTGAGACTAGCCCTGATTCTGCCATGGAATCTCTCTTTGATCTTGGATACCAACAGCCTCTAGCCCTCAGTTTCCTCCTTTTTTTTTTTTTTGAGATGGAGTCTCACTCTCTCCCAGGGTAGAGTGTAGTGGCATGATCTCAGCTCACTGCAACCTCCGCCTCCTGGGTTCAAGCAATTCTCCTGCCTCAACCTCCAGAGTAGCTGGGATTACAGGCAAGTGCCACCATACCTGGCTAATTTTTGTATTTTTAGTAGAGACGGACGGGATTTTACCATGTTGGCTAGGCTGGTCTCAAACTCCTGACCTCATGATCCACCCGCCTCCGCCTCCCAAAGTGCTGGGATTACAGGTGTGAGCTACTGCACCCGGTCAGTTTCCCCGGTTTTTGTGTTTTTTTTTTTTTGAAATGGAGTCTCACTCTGTCGCCCAGGCTGGAGTGCAGCGGTGCTATCTCAGCTCACTACAACCTCCACCTCCCCGGTTCAAGCGATTCTCCTGCCTCAGCCCCCAAATAGCTGGGACTACAAGTGCGTGCCACCACACCCAGCTAATTTTTGTATTTTTAATAGAGACGGGGTTTCGCCGTGTTGGCCAGGCTGTCTCGAACTCCTGGCCTCAGGTGATCTGCCCACCTCAGCCTCCCAAAGTGCTGGGGTTACAGGCATGAGCTTTTGTGCCAGGCCCGCACCTCATCCGAAAGACAAAACTTGACCTGCCTCCCCTCCAACCTCCAAACTCCCTCTCTCATCACGTTTTCTCTTTCCCACCTTCAATAGCATCCATGTATTTATTTTAACCTGCTTAGTATGTGTGTATGCAACTGTTGGGACATTCATCAGTGGAGAGATCTGCAAGAGATTGGACTTGGGGCACCAAAGCCCTCACTCCCAACTGAGGAGCTGGACCCATCAGAGGCCACTGACTGTTGTCCTGTTGGAGACCCCAGCGCCTTATTTGTGTTTGCTATTTAGGCTGCTGGCGGAGAAGCAGCAAGATTTTGGTGACAGGGAGACGAGTTGTTGCAGGGAGATCCCTTTCCAGGAAGGTGGGTGGAGGTTCACACCACAAGCCTAGGAAGAGACACAGCATAATATATACATTGGTAAAAATCCTGGGCTCCAGAGTCAGCTGTCTGGATTCAACTGTGACTCTGAGACCTTGGGAAAGTCGTCTGCTCCTCATACATGGTCTGTTTCCTCACCTGTGAAATAGGGATGACTACCGACATTGGTTAAACCACTGATTTCTGGGGAGGCGGGAATAAGCCCTGATTTGTAGTGTGTACTGGATTTTGTGGTATAAACACTCTCTGCACGGATGATTTAAAGCAACTAACATGAAGTCACGGATGCAGAGCTTGGGAGGGGTGGCCAGGAGTCCAGCTTTGCACATGGCTTTCACCACACTGACACCACCGATGAAGAGAGCCCCAGGCACAGGTGATGGTAAAATATGGAAAGATAATTAGGAAGTGATGAGTTTTGAGTATGTATTATCTTTGTTTTTAATAGAATTTATTTAATTGTAATACAATTTATTTTTTCATGTCTGTGTTTAACAAAAGAAGAAGGAAACACAATACTTAGTATTGTGCTTACCTTGTAGCTAGGGCTCCTCAAACTTTGTTGTCTGCAGAACCACCTAGAAGGCCCAGGCCGAACACAGAGGCCCAAGCTGGTTGAAGTAGGGTAGGGCCTGGGCCCTCATATTGTTACCAAATATCTGGTGATTTTGATATAATCTATGTCTGAGAACCACTAGTTAGTGTTGGGATTTCAGGGTGCCCAACGAATACTAGGTTGAAATGTACCAAATTGCTGATGTTTTACTGGTTTTAAATGATTGTACAATGGGCAATTTCACATGGTTCAACCTAATAACTCTTCCTTGCCACAGTTTGGAACCAATTAAGAAATTACTAAAGCTGGGCATGGTGGCTCACACCTGTAATCCCAGCACACTGGGAGGCCGAGTTGGAAGGACTGCTTGAGCCCAGGAGGTTGAGACCAGCCTGGGCAACCTAGTGTGACTCCATCTCAATCAATCAATCAATGATAAATAATAAATTCTTAAAAATTACCTGCCAGGTGCATTGGCTTATGTCTGTAATCCCAGCATTTGGGGAGGCTGAGGTGGGCAGATCACCTGAGGTCAGGAGTTCAAGACCAGCCTGGCCAACATGGTGACACCCCATCTCTACTAAAGATGCAAAATTAGCTGGGCATGGTGGTGCATGCCTGTAATCCCAGCTACTCGGTAGGCTAAGGCAGGAGAATCGCTTCAACCTGGGAGGCGGAGGTTGCACTGAGCTGAGATCATACCATTGTACTCCAGCCTGGGTGACAGAGTGAGACTTGTCTCAAAAAAAAAAAAAAAAAAGTCCAGGTGCAGTGGCTCATGCCTATAATCCCAGCACTTTGGGAGGCCGAGGTGGGTGAATCACCTGAGGTTGGGAGTTTGAGACCAACCTGACCAACATGGAGAAACCCCATCTCTACTAAAAATACAAAATTAGCTGGACTTGGTGGCGCATGCCTGTAATCCCAGCTACTTGGGAGACTGAGGCAGGAGAATTGCTTGAACCCAGGAGGCAGAGGTTGCAGTGAACCGAGATCACAGCATTACACTCCACCCTGGGCAACGAGAGCGAAACTCTGTCTCGAAAAAACAATAATAATAAAATAAATTACCAAGTAAAGGAGCTGGGAAATTGACATATTGGTCAGGCTGATAGTGGAAGATGTGGTCTATCTCTTTGGGCTGGGGGTATCCTAAGACAGCGTGCCAGGAAGAGGCACCTACCCATCCAGACACAGACCATCCTGATAACTGTAGAGCCCAGGGAGCAGAACGGGATGGTTTCATGGGGAGTTGGCCACTATATCTGCCAGTTCCCTTCCCAAACTCACCAGTCAGGTGACCAGGGCTGATATTAAGAAAAATATTCAGCAACTGATATGGGACATGAGCAAAACCCTCTTCCTCTTTCCATGATGTCACACAGCCTTGCTGCACAGGGTGTGGTGCATGGGCCAACAAGATTAGGTTCACCTGGGAGTGTGCTGGAAATGCAGTCTTGCCCCCACCTCCAGCCTACAGAACTAACCTGCACGGGAACCCTACACCCCAGGATCCTCATGCACAGTGAAGTTTGGTGAGTTCCGTCCCTGGGGAAGGACATGAGTCATTGGAAAAGTGTGGACTCTTAGATGGTGAGATGCGTAAGCTCCTTGAGGAGATGGCTTGTCTGTTTCAGTCACTGCTTTATCCTGAGCCCTGTAACTGCTGATGGAATAAGTGTGGGCTTCTGCCGTTTGCTGAGAAACAGGCCCGGGATCTGGAGCTCGGGAGAAGGATTAGCATTCCTGCTGGGCTGCTTGCCGACTGTGAAATCTTGAACCAGCCCTTCTGGGGCTCAGTATTTCTGTCTGCAAAATGGGAAAAGTAACAACTGCCTTGGAGGGTTGCTGTGGGGGAAAAAAGCAAGACAGTAATGCAGCTGAGATCAGCTAGCACAGGACTGGATGTTGAATGAATACATGCAACGTGCAGTGTGTGTGTGTGTGTAGACAGTCTCGCTCTGTTGCCCAGACTGGAGTGCAGTGGTGTGATCATGGCTCACTGTAGCCTTAAACTCCTGGGCTTAAGCATTCTCCTGGCTTAGCCTCCCTAATAACTAGGACTACAGTGTGAGACATTGTGCCAGCCCAATGCGTTTTTCTAAAAATGCTTTAAAATGTCTAGTTATTTCTGTTCCCAAGGGTATATGTATGTCTGTGTCTGTGTTTAGTGTTTGTGTCTGTCTTTGTGGGCTTGTCTGTGTGTATGTGGTGTGTATATGTGTGTGTGTCTGCATGTGTCTGTGTGTAGTGTGTGTGGTGTGTGTGTGTGTATGCATGTGTCTGTGTTTGTGGGTCTGTGTGTGTGTGTGTGCACGCACACACATAGGTGAAAGGAGTGGCAGAAGGCCAGGAGGTAGGAACCCCTGAGTCGAGTTTGAGGCATCTAGATTTTAAACCCGCATCTCTAGGGTGACCTTTGAGTCCAACTGCCTCTTTTGGGATTATGCCCTGAGATATTTTTCCTATTTCTGGATTTCTTTCCCTTTCTGGTTATCTTCTGTGTGTGGGGCTGCACACGGGGTCCCTGTTTTTCCAGGGCTGGGGGCTCAATGATGGGATTTTACCTGTTTGTTCAGCAGCCACACCCAATTAATCTAGATAAATTTGTAAATGTCTTCATCTATATGGAAAATCCGTCAGAGAAACAAGAATTCCTGTGATGGAGCCCACACTGGAACAACAACAATGACTACTCCCAGCTCTTTCTTTAGAAAACAGTTTCCTGGCACATGGACACCTGGCCCATCGCAGACCATTTTTAGCACAGCCAAGTGCAGTGGTGAGTGCTTGGCCCAGAGCGACCACACAGTGAGTCCTTAACTTCTGCACTACACACCTTCTCCTCCCTTAGAGGGTCAACGTCAAGATGAGCAGTCGGATCAGGCCTGTGTGATCCCCCTTTAAGGCTCAGAGCTCAGCATCAGTTTCCTGGGACTGCTGCAACCAAGTCCCACAGAATGGGGGCATCGTAAGCAACAGCAACTTACTCTCTCACAGTCTGGAGGCTGGAAGCCAGAGATCAAGGTGTCAGCAGGGCTGTGCTTGTTCTGGTGGCTCTAGGGGAAGATGCTTCCTTGCCTTATCTGTGTGCTGTGGTGTTCCTTGGCTCACAGCTGCATCACCATAGTCTCTGCCTCTGTCTTCACATGGTATCTTCTCCCAGTTTGTGTCCCTCTCTCTTCTAACTTTTTTTTTTTTTTTGAGACAGAGTCACCCTCTGTCACTCAGGTTGGAGTGCATTGGTGTGATCTCAGCTCACTGCAACTTCCACCTCTCCAGGGTTGAAGCAATTCTCATGCCTCAGCCACCTGAGTAGCTGGGATCACAGGCATGCACCACCACGCTTGGGTAATGTTTGTATTTTTAGTAAAGATGGGGTTTCTTCACATTGACCAGGCTGTTCTCAAACTCCTGTCCTCAAGAGATCCACCTGCCTGAGCTTCCCAAAGTGCTGGGATTACAGGTATGAGCCACTGTGCCTGGCCTCTCTGCTTCTTCTCTTAAGGATGCCATTCATACTGTATAGGGGCTATCCTACTCTAGTATCACCTCATCTTAAGTGATCTAAATCACTCCAACATCACAGTTTAAAATAACATGTAATTATTTCTCATAGTTCTGGGGATTAACTGAGCTCAGCTGGGCGGTTTTTCACTGTCTGTCACACACTGTTGCTATTGAATGGTGGCTGGGGTTGGAACCATCTGAAGGGTGCCCACTCACGTGTTTGGCTTTTGGGCTGGAAAGGCTCAGATATCTGGATCTGGGCAGATGGGGCTCCTTAAGCATTTCTATCTTTGTGTGGACTCTACATGGTTTCTTCAGCATGGTGCCTTCAAGGTAGCTGGAGTCCTTACAGTAGTTCAGGGCTCCCAAAGCACATGACCCTAAGGAGAGAGAATCAGGTAGGATCTGTGTCACATTTTATGACTGAATCTCCCCTAAAAATCAAGAAGGTCACTTCTAAGAGAGTCACTAAGGCCAGCCCATATTCAAGGGGAGGGCAATGAGACCCCACCTTTCGATGAGAGGAACATCAAAGAGTTAGACAAGTTTTAAAATTTCCAAGGGATCTGCTGGGCATGGTGGCTTACACCTGTAATCCCAGCATGTTGGGAGGCTGAGGCAGGTGGCTTACTTGAGGCCAGGAGTTTGAGACCAGCCTGGTCAACATGCTGAAACTTGTCTCTACTAATTTCTGTATTTTGTACAAAAATTGGTAGTCACAGCCACTCAGGAGGCTGAGGCATGAGAATCGCTTGAACCCGAGAGGCAGAGGCTGCAGTGAGCCAAGATCGCACCACTGCACTCCAGCCTGGGTGCAGAGTGAGACTCCATCTAAAAAAAGAAAAAATTCATGGGATGGACAGTAATACTCACTCTTCTTTATTTTTTACTTAGAAAGATAACAAGAGGCCAGGCACAGTGGCTCATGCCTGTAATCCCAGCACTTTGGGAGACCGAGGCGGGCAGATCACGGGGTCAGGCATTCTAGACAAGCCTGGCCAACATGGTGAAACCCCATCTCTATTAAAGATACAAAAAATTAGCTGGGCGTGGTGGCATGCGCCTGTAATCCCAGCTACTCGGGAGGCTGAGAATCACTTGAACCCAGGAGGCGGAGGTTGCAGTGAGCCGAGATCGTGCTATTGCACTCCAACCTGGGCAACAGGGCGAGACTGTCTCAAAAAGAAAAAAAAAAGAAAGAAAGAAACAAGAATGCCTCTCAAATATTTGCATGTCTAAGCATTAGGTATATTAATTTTTTTGTTTGTTTGTTTTCCTCTGCCAACTCACCTGAAAAGCATTAGGTATAAATTAATTAAACTATTCTTGAAATTCTGAAGATGTTGGTCTGCGTTAGTGTGTTAAGAGTCTTTCTACTTTTTTAAAAAGGAAAGCCAGCATTAGAAAAGTAGTTGGATCTTAGTCCTGAGGAAGTCAGCACAAAAAAACAGTATGTGACAACTGTTAGCTCATTGGGGTCATCTTATTACATAAGAAAAGGTTTATTTTCATTACAGATATTTAGAGGAGTAATCTGATATGAAATTGCTGGAACAACAACATAGATTACTTTTAAAAAAAACCTTACCTCAAGACTTTCCCTTTTCTTTTTCATGATAAAAGAGAATTATTATTATTGAGAGAGCAAAGAGTAGGTGCTCAATACATGTTTGCTGAATTAACTTGCTGCAAAACTGCATCAGTGAATTCCAGTTTATAGTTAGGCATAACCGTTGCAAGACACCTTTTAAAGGCTACCCCTAGTCACAGCTCTTATTGACATACATTAATACAATCAAGACTGAACGTTTTTGCTTTTGCGGAAAGCTGCTCAGAGAGCAATTGCGGTGGATTAATCAGGGTGCAGGCAGAGATGTAGAAATGCTGAGTGTTGCACAGGATTGACGACAGGTGTAAGGCCTCACACGATGATGGGAACCAGCTCAACAGTCTGTCAGTGTGCTGTCCCTGAGTCTGTTGTGGGTCTAAGGCCAGTCAGGCTGGCAGTGGGTAAGCAAAGATGAATGTGAGATTGGGGAGAGCAGAGTCTGCCAGGAGGAGACACCGGACCCCATGAGGAGGTTACGTCTCATTGGATCCCACGCTGGCCTCTCATCCCCTTCAGCCCATGACTGTGCTGCCCTGGGTGAGCTGCAGGAGAGCTGGGTGCTTCCCTCCAGAAGCACTTGACCCGGGTAAACATGGACAGGTTCCCACACATGACCCTGACCAGGGATTTGGGACCTGAAGGAGGAGATGGGGCAGGAGCTCAGAGTCTGTGGGCCTCAAGGCTGCTACCTCAACCAAGTGAGCCAGCTGCCCCAGGACTACTGGACGAAACCCATCAGGCCCGCCCCAGCACCCAACATGGGATGGGGAGGGCGATTTTCAGATTGGATGGACAGAGTCTGCTTCCTATGCAGGGAAGAAGGTGCCCGAGTATGTTGCTGGTGGGCATGCAGATTGTCACAACTTTCTGGGGAAGTAACCTGGCAAAATGCCTTAAAATTACAGAACATCCCTTTGACCCAGAATTTCATAGCTGGCAATCCTTATCATACAAGTAATGTAAGGATGGATGCTCGGTGTTGAATAAATTATGGAAAATTCTTAAGAGTTTATAACAATTCATGAATAATAATAATAATAATAATGGATAATTCTTAAAAATGAAAATAATAAGTTAGCACTATATCTGGAGACCTGGGGAAGTCTAAAAGCAAACTGAGATACAATGTGTATGATATAAAATCATTTTTCCTAAAACAAGGACAATATTATTTGGAAATGTATATATACATGTATATATATGTGTGTCATCTATTTAGAAGTACTTTTAAGGCCAGGCGTGGTGGCTCACACCTGTAATCCCAGCACTTTGGGAGGCAGAGGCAGGTGCATCACCTGAGGTCAGGAGTTCGAGGCTAGCTTGGCCAACCTGGCAAAACCCCGACTCTACTAAAAATACAAAAAATTACCCAGACGTGGTGGCAGATGCCTGTAATCCCAGCTACTCAGGAGGCTGAGGCAGGAGAATCGCTTGAACCCAGGAGGCAGAGGTTGCAGTGAGCAAAGATCACACCATTGCCCTCCAGCTTGGGCAACAAGAGGAAGACTCCATCTCAAAAAATAAAGAAGTACTTTTAAAAGCATGAAGAAAAATTTGGAAAGGAGAATTACTAAATACTAGGTTGTAAAAATTGGTTATATTGGGGGCGAGGGAGTGAAGGTGACAAAGAGAAAAAGGCAAATATTGGACTAGAATTACAACAAATCTCATATCAATTAATGAAGATGATCTCAAAGAGGCCTTTACTTAAAACTAAATAGATGTGTTTATATGTAACTTATCTCTATAAATACTTTGTGTTGAAATGTGTTTTGCATGATATTAATGTAATTACTTTATCCTTCTTATGGTTACTTTGTATATGGTAAATTTTCTACCACCATTTACTTTTAGTCTATCTGTCTTTATAACTAAAGTACATCTCTTTTATCCATTCTGACTATTCTACCTTTTAATTAGAGTGTTTAGGCCATTAACATTTAATGTGATTATTGATATGATTGGATTTAAATCTACCACTTATTTATTTATTTTGGTTTGTCCCTTTGTTATTTTTAACTTTTCTTTTTAAATAATGTTAAATTTACTGGCCAGGTGCAGTGGCTCATGCCTGTAATCCCAGCACTTTGGGAGGCTGAGGCAGGCAGATCACCTGAGGTCAGGAATTCAAGACCAACCTGGCCAACATGGTGAAATCTTGTCTTTACTAAAAAAATACAAAAATTAGCCAGGTGTGGTGGTGGGCACCTATAATCCCACCTACTCCAGAGGCTGAGGCAGGAGAATTGCTTGAACCTAGGAGCCAGAGGTTGTAGTAAGCTGAGATTGCACCACTGCACTCCAGCCTGGGCAACAGAGCGAGACTCTGTCCAAAAAAAAAATTATAGAGAAGTTGCAAAGATAATTGCTATAAATTAAATGTTTCTGTTCCCCCAAAATTCACATTGTGGAAGCGAAGGTAATGAGATTTGGAGATGGGGCCTTTGGGAAGTGATTAAGTCATAAAGGTAGACCCCTCATGAATAGGATTTGTGCCCTTATAAAAAGAGGAGGAAACCTGGGATCTCTGTCTCTGTCTCTCTCTGTCTCTCTCTCTCTCTCTCTCACTCTCATCTGCCATGTAGGATACAGGAGAAATTGGCCATCTGCAAAATCATAAAAAGGGCCCTCCCCAGAACCGACCATGCTGGCATCCTGATCTCAGACTTTCAAACCTCCAGAACCATGAGAATGAAACATCTGTTGTTTAGGCCAGTCAGTCTGTGGTATCCTTTTATAGCAGCCAGAGCTGATTAAAATCATAGTACAGAGAGTCCCATATACTCCTCACCCAGTTTCCCCCACAAATGAAAAACCAACATTGGTACATTATTATTGGTACATAACTAAACCCCAGGCTTTATTTGGATTTCGTCACTTTTTCTATTCTCTTTCCAATCCAGGTTACCATATTGCGTATTTAATCGTATCTCCCCGGTCTCCTCTGGTCTAGGATGGTTGCTTAGTCTTTCCTTTGTTTTTCCTGACCTTGACAGTCTTGAGGAGTACTGGCCAGGTGTCCTGTAGAATATTCCCAAAATGGATGTTTTTCTTGTGATTAGACTGGGGTTATAGATTTTTGGAAAGGAAACCATGGAAGTGAAGTGTCCTTCTTATCTTCTCATTTCGGGGGTTCATGATATTAACATGACCCATCACTGGTGATGTTAACTTTCGTCTCATGGTTAAAGTAGTGTTTGCCAGGTTGCTCCATGGTAAAGTTACTCTCTCTCTCTCTCTTTCCATACTCTTCTACTATCTGGAAGCAAGCCACTAAATCTAGCTCGACCTCAAGGTGGAGGGAAGGGAGTGGGAATTAAGCTCTACCTCATAGAAAAGGAGTATTTACACATATTTTTTGAAATTCTTTTTAAGGAAGATTTGTTTCTTGTCCCTGTTTATTTGCATATGTATTAAATCATTTATTTATATAAGTGAGGACTCACAAATGTGCGTTTTACATTTTGGGTGATATTTCCATATTACTTATTTTGTGGTTCTAATTGTTCCATCTCTGCTCATTGGAAGCCCTTTGTAGTTGGCTCCTATATCCCTTTGATTTGCTCTAATCTAAGGTTTTATGATCAGATCTACTCTGAACTTTTCAACTTTTCAGTTGGAGGAGGCAGTGAGATTTGTCTCCCCATTTTTATTGCTTAAGCTAATTTGAGTTGTATATCTGCCATTGCAAGCAAAAAGAGACCTGATTAACAGATATAATATATAACAAAATCAGGTAAATAGATTATTTCACTTTGAGCTTCCTGGAAGTCAAAGCAAAAAGGGAAATAGTATGGATTATATAACACTTGTCTGATTAAAGGAAACATACCAAACTATTAATTTAATCCCCGATTCAAATGTGACAAATATAAAGATCTTTACTCATGAGGATATTAAGTAGCATAAGGATTTTTCTAATGATACCACAACATTCTGATTTAGAAGCAAAGGATGTTATTATTTTGGTGGCTTTTAATAAAAAGGCATTTCTGTAAGAAGTTCCTGTGGCCTAGGAACCAGCTTTTCATATTCTAACCAGATACAGACAGACAGCTTAGGGAACCAGAGAATGGAATGCATAGTCTTTGTCTCAGACTATATTTTTCAGGATCCTTGGGTATTTGATGGATAGCAGTCAAATGAGCTTTTAAAAAAATAACACACTCTCGGCCAGGCATGGTGGCTCACGCCTGTAATCCCAGGACTTTGGGAAGCTGAGGCAGGCGGATTACCTGAGGTCGGGAGTTCGAGACCAGCCTGACCAACATGCCAAAACTCCGTTTCTACTAAAAATACAAAATTAGCTGGGCATGGTGGCACATGCCTGTCATCCCAGCTACTCAGGAGGGTGAGGCAGGAGAATCGCTTGAACCTGGGAGGCAGAGGTTGAGGTTAGTGGAGATGACACCACTGCACTCCAACCTGGGCCACAAGAGCAAAACTCTGTCTCAAAACAAAACAAAACGATGACAAAAAACACTCTCAACAGATGCATACAATATTACTGAAAGGGTACTGATCTATTATAAGCCAGAATTACAATTCTAGCATTTGATCTGGAGATTTAATTTTGCAATTTCCACTGATGCTAGTGAATTTCACAGCAGTTTCTCTATCATCAGCCCAGCAAAACTCCTTTTAACTTGTCAGCAGAGCTTAAGGGGATTCCTCCTGAAGAAAGTACGCTTTAGCACACAATGGATAACAGATTTGGAAAGCAAGGAGGTAGTGAGCCTGAGGAAAATCTCCTCCTAGATTGCTGCTTTTATTCCCATTGCCTTTTTCCTTCCCTGTAACTTCAGATTTTCGGCACCTCCTGCTTGCAGGCTGTAAGTGACTGCTGAGCATTCTATCCACAGCCCCTCTGGATCTCCATCAGAGCTCCAAGCTTGCATTCCATTTGCATTAGGAGCCCACCTTGCAGCCGGCTGGCCTGCCTCCTGACTCCAGATGTCATCTTCAGAAAGCTTCACTTTCCAGTGGCTGAGTTAATCCTCTTACCAAGGGTTTGGCTGCTTTTTAACTTCTAGAGGTGTTTTCCTGCCACTGGCCAGCTTTTTTCTTTTTCTTTCTCTCTATCTTTTTTTTTTTTTTTTTTTTTTTTTGTCATTGAGTTTCTGTGGTGCTGTAGGATTTAAAGTGGGATACATTAGCCTGAGCAAAAGACTTCAAGTCAGGCAGATCCAGTAGAACAAAGGCATTTCAGTCCCTAGAGAAGCTGGTGACTTGGAAGAAACTTCAAACAGCATACAGAACCCAGACCATGGAGAAGCAATTAGTTTGGAAAACTCAGAGGCCTGGTGTTAGGCAGTGTGAGCCAAACATCAACCATCCATACATTCCACATCAGCCTAACACCTGTACCATGGTTTACTTGATATTTCCCTTTTTATTTATTTATTTATTTTGGAAACTGAGTTTTGTTCTTGTTGCCCAGGCTGGAGTGCAATGATGCAGCCTCGGCTCACTGCAACCTCGGCCCCTTGTGTTCAAGTGATTCCCCTGCCTCAGCCTCTCAAGTAGCTGGGATTACAGGTGCCTGCCATCACATCCAGCTAATTTTTGTAGTTTTAGTACAGATGGGGTTTCACCATGTTGGCCAGGCTGGTCTTGAACTCCTGGCCTCAGGTGATCTGTCCTTCTTAGCCTCCCAAAGTGTTGGGATTACAGGCGTTAGCCACTATTACTGGCCTACTTGATATTTCTTTAAATCATTTCATGTTTTGAAGCTTAAATGCATTTACATAAAAATAAAACATTCTGGGCCTGACCAGCCAGGGCTCCAGGCCCTCCCAGCTCCCTGGGGCTTTGGCTGTGGAGCTATAAGGCCTTCAGAGGCTAGGTATGGACCCAGCCACTCACCCTGAGTGCCTCTCCTTAGAGTCCAAAGGAGATCCAGAGAGGACAAACGGAATGACTAGGTCAGCAGGGCCCAGGCAGAGGCCCTGTCGCATCCTCTTCCACACCCTGCCTTGCAGGCTGCCCCAGAGAACACCCACACACACCGTACTCCCAGCCTCAGGGACCAGTGGGGGTGACAGATTGCTATACAGCAGGTAAACATGCAGTAATGAAGGACAGTCGGTTCTAGAAGACAGCCCATGGAAAAGACATGGGCCTCACCTACCAAATTTGAAAAAAGAGTTGGCAAATACATCTCCCTGATACTGCTCTCTCAAAGTCCACTAGAATTTCTAGAATGTGGGGTGAGGCAGGGTGTTGCAGAATGGAAGCCACAGCTGGTTCCAGCCTGAGGGACCATTTTGCAAAGGTTACCTTTGCCTTGCTGGTCCTGGAGTATTTTCACAGGTGAACAGCCAACTTCAGCAATAGTCCTTGGAGTCTGTAGTATGACCTTGTCAGATTGGGAAGCGCTTAGATGCTACTAAGTTCTCATCAGGGCAGAATAAAGTGCGCCCTCAGAGAGATTTAGCTTCTTCCATTTCTTCCTGCATCGTTTGTTCATTCATAGAGAACAAATGTGAGATTGAATAGTCCTGCACTCTGAAACATTTTTTTGTCCTGGAAGTGTTTTTGTGGCCAAGAATGCACATAGCATTTGCGGATGAAGTGAGCTCTGGTGGTGGTGTCTGGTGGAAGCTCAAAGCCTTTAATTGTGATCCCAGCATTTCCCAGCCCCTGGAATTGGGGGGCTGTGGCTTTGAGGATTAGTCACCTCAACTGAGTCCCTTTCCATATTTGCTCGTGCAACTGGGAGAAAGGACTGAATTCACAGAACTCTTGCAAAGAGGGACATTGTTATCTTTTCAAAATTAACAGGCAATGCTATTTTTTTGTACTTAGAAGGTGACTTTGTAAAGATGGGTCAAGTTTGGAAGGACGGTTGTGTACAGACTCATTTTTGTAGTTCTGAGAAGCAAAAATGCCTAAATCTAGCTGCATGCTTCTTTTCCAGAGCATGACACCCTGCCCCTTTATTTGTTGAAATGGTTGAAGCTCTGCACCATCAAAAAGGCTGAATTGCTTTTGCCACTGTAACAGGCTGAAAGCCTGTGATGACAGGCAGTGATGTTGACTTGGGCAGAATGGAGCCAGTGAATAGCTCCAGTCCGCAGGGCTGTGGAGGGGGTGCTGAGGTCTCATCCTATGTGGGGAGGGGATGGCATGGCTAGGAAGTGACTGCCTTCTGATTATTGGGATGCCCTGAGTTTCTCAGTCCAGTGTTCAGTATGCTCTTCTCTGTCTTTATTTTTGTGACTTTTGGCGGCACCGACCCTCTGCAAAACATTGGTTTATGCCGACCTCATGATAATGCAACATGTGATATTTTTCGTGATGGAATGCTTGGACCCTATTTGCCCAGTTAAACTTTACTGTATTTTGTAATAGAGAATCTCAAAATCAGCTGGGCGCAGTGGCTCATACCTGGCAATCCCAGCATTTGGGAGGCCAAGGCGTGTGGATCACCTGAGGTCAGGAGTTTGAGAGCAGCCCGGCCAACGTGGTGAAACTCCATTTCTACTAAAAATACCAAAATTAGCCAGGCATAGTGGCAGGCGCCAGTAATCCCAGCTACTCAAGGGGCTGAGGCAGGAGAATAGCTTGAACTGGCAGGGGCGGAGGTTGCAGTGAGCCGAGATTGCGCCATTGCACTCCGGCCTAGGTGAAAAGAGAGAAACTGTCTCAAAAAACAAACAAAAAAAAGAAAAAAAGAAAAAATCTCAAAATGCAGGGGTGTATGGGAGGTGTGGTTAAACCTGAAGTCCCAGAAGCCCTGAATCCTAAAATGTATGTTCAAAGAGGCACATTCTGAAATTTACAGAAGAGGAATAGGGATGAAGAGGAATCTATTTTTACATCACTACAGTAAATGGAAAACAAGCATCACTTGCATATGGAGATGAAAACAGCCATAGAGAAAACACCAGTGATGATGAATATGATGGATGAGAACATAGCATAGTGGCATTACTCCATTCTAGCTCAGAATTTTTATTTGGGGAGGATTCTTGCCTTCAGGACTGCTTTGTCTGTGTTAAAAAGAATGGACTTTATTCTAGAGGTTATCAGAAGTATCAGAATTACGTGAGTTGAACAAGAAGAACCTTTGGCTCTGTCATTCAAAGCCAGTTAACACCCTTTCCCATGTCCCAGCACGTTGGGGAACTAGGTGCTAGAAAGAGACCAGACTGTCTATAGCTTATCCTGGGCTGCAACCCCAATTTTGCCCTTTCTTAGCCATGGGACCCTGGGCAAGTTCCTTGCTGTCTCCTTTTCCCCATCTTTAGAAGCTGTGACACTAATCTCTACCTTTGAGATCTGTGGTAAGGATTGGAGATCCCTTTCGGCATGGCAGAATGTGCCTTGCATGGTGCCTAGCCAGCACACAGCCAGTCTTCAGTACGTAGCTTTGATGACAAAAGATCAGGAAGTCGGTGGCTAGACAAAGAGCTCCCAGTCTGAGTTTAAACTGAGGAGCACGGTATTTCTCTGCATTATGTATGTATTATAAGAATCACAGAAAGGTCTGGGGGCAGTGGCTCATACCTGTAATCCCAGCACTTTGGGAGGCCAACTCGGAAGGATCGCTTGATGCAAAGAGTTCAAGACTAGCCTGGGCAACAGAGTGAGACCCTGTCTCTATGAAAAATACATTTAAAAAATTTAGCCAGACATGGTGGTGTGAGTCTGTGTTCCAAGCTACTTAGGAGGCTGAAGTGGGAGGATTGTGTGGTGGCTCACATCTGCAATCCCAGTACTTTGGGAGGCCAAGGCGGGCAGATCACCAGAGGTCAGCAGTTTGACACCAACCTGGCCAACATGGTGAAACCAAATCTCCATTAAAAACACATAAATGACCCGGGCGTGATCACCGGTACCTGTAATCCCACTACTCGGGAGGCTGTGCGGTGAGTGGAGATCATGCCACTGCACTCCAGCCTGGAGGCAGAGCAAAACTCCATCTAAAAAAAGAAAAGAAAAGAAAAAAAGTCCCAGAGGAGAAGCTAAAAATGAACAAAGACAACGAATATTTCTCCTGGCTCTCCAGACAATTGCCAAATTGCTCTCATTTCATCAGTTTGGCAAACATGCAGTGCTTCATGTTGCAATTCTGACCCAGAGTGACAAAACAGACCCTTCACAGCACTGTGTCCACATCCATTTCACCGCCTCTGGACCACACTGAGTGTTATACTGTGTTTGTCTTTTCTTCCTGGTTAAGGAGCACCCCTTGGTTTGTACTGGAGGTCTCCCTTGGATGTGATTCATGGGTTTACATCCTAGCAGCGTTAGGCACCTCCAAGGCAGGCACAGGCTGCAAGTCAAGCCTCCTACCCAAAGTTCAGTGTTGCCATCTATAAAGTGAAAGGCTTGGAATAGATGCCCATTGACACGTGGGTAGCCATCCTGGAAAGAAGGTGTCATTGTTATACCCATTTTTCTGATGAGGAAACTGAGGTTTAGCAACACTGGGCAGCTTGCCTGAGCTTGTATGAGTGGTTAAGTGCCAGCTCTGTCTGAATCGTGGTTATTTTCCATGCTGTTTGAGCTGTACTGAGAGGTGCGTTGGGGAGAGTATCTTGTCTGACGTATGTACAAGTCCTGCAGAGATTAACAAGGAAGAGGCCAATTTTATCTCCAGGATAGAAAAATTTTTTTTTCTTTCAGTTTTTGTGTCTGCGTGATACTGGCACTGCCGAGCCCCCACACCCCCACCAGCTACATCCCCCAACCACCTACTTCCTGAAGGACTTCTTGGCCTGGTAAAAATAATCAGGGGCCCTTAGCTGGGATGCACTGGTATTACATGAGTAGGCCCTGGGTCCTAGACCACCAGGTCCTTGTCAGTGCCCCAGCTTCCCTTCCTTTCTCTAGCCCTGGATCTGCCCTGCTGTCTTCATGGGCTTTGCAAATCAAAGTACCCTTTCCTTAACTTTAACAAGTTGACTATGAATTTCTTTGAGATATTTACCTTCCCTTGTTTTAAAATGAAACCAGAGTCGAGGAGAGCTTCCATTCTAAATGCTGGCTGTGACAAATCACCACTAGTTAGATTCACCTCTAGAAATTTATCAAGGAAGTTTCCTCTTTCAGTAGTCACTCATGGTTTTCAGGATTCATAGACTTGGAGAGATGGAAGGAGCGAGAGAGCCCATGTAGCTGAAGAACTGTAAATCCAAACATCTACAGGAGCCAGTTTGTTACCGTGAACAAAATAGACCCAGTACTGCCAAATCTTTCATTTTTCTTTTCACTTCTCTCTTTTTTTTTTTTTTTTTTTTGAGACGGAGTCTTGCTCTTGTCGCCCAGGCTGGAGTACAATGGTGCAATCTTGGCTCACTGCAACCTCCACCTCCAAGTTCAAGTGATTCTCCTGCCTCAGTCTCCCGAGTAGCTGGGATTACAGGCACCCGTCACCACGCCTAGCTAATCTTTTGTATTTTTAGTAGAGTCGGGGTTTCATCATGTGGGCCAGGCTAGTCTTGAACTCCTGACCTCAGGTGATCCACCCACCTCAGCCTCCCAAAGTGCTGGGATTACAGACGTGAGCCATTGTGCCTGGCCTAATCTTTTATTTTTCAAGAGATGCTAGAACTCCTAATTTTTAGAAATCTGCCCATTTGAAAACATGAACATTATTTAATGGAATCATTTCCCCACCCAAAAATAAACATAAGATTTGAATTCTGAGAGGAAAAATGTGCAGGCCAAACAAATGTCTGGTGTTTATAACTCTGGTGTGGAGAAGGGTTTACACGTTTTGCTTGAGTGGTAGTCTCTATTTAACGTTGTGAGAGCTGAAAACCAGAGAGAGAAAATGATAATTATTGAGCATTCTCTGCCAACAGTTCAGGGGCCTTCAGAGAGAAAAAGCTGTAATGCCAAAGTACAGCATTTCAAAGTCATAGGAGAGCAAATTTGGGTGCAATAAGGGCTAAGTGTAAAAGTGAGCATTTGTTGGTCACCGGCTACATTCCAGGCACTATGCAGAGACATATCTTTTATAGTCCTCACAGCTAAATAATTCATCCACGTCACAGATGAGGAAACCAAGGTTTAAGGATGATAAATCAGAATAAAGGGTGGGTCAGTGTTCAAGAGTCCATGCTCCTACTACTGGTAGCTATCTTTTTTTTTTTTTTTTTTTTTTTTTTTGGAGACAGGGTTTCACTCCCATCACCCAGATGGGAGTGCAGTGGCACTATCATGGGTCATTGCAGCCTCCACCTCCCGGGCTCAGGTGATCTTCCTACCTCATTCTTTTTATTTTTTGTAGTGACAAGGTCTTACCATGTTTGCCCAGGCTGGTCTCAAACTCCTGGGCTCAAGCAATTCGCCCACCTGGGCCTCCAAAAATGCTGGGATTATAGGCATGGGCCAAGGTGCCTGGCCAGTGAGCTGTCTTCTTGGGTAATGAGCCTCCTGTCCTTGGATATGTCCATGCAGAGGCCATATTGGTGGAATGAGCCTTATATTGGGTGGGAAGCAGGACCAGATGCCACTCAAGGTTTTTGTTGTTGTTTTTTGTGCTCTTGTTTTTTGAGATGGAGTCTCACTCTGTCACCCAGGATGGAGTGCAGTGGCCCAATCTTGGCTCACTGCAACCTCCACCTCCCAAGTTCAAGTGATTCTCCTGCTTTAGCCTCCCAAGTAGCTGGGATTACAGGCACGCACCACCACACCTGGCTAATTTTTGTATTTTTAGTAGAGACAGGGTTTCACTGTGTTAGCCAGGCTGGTCTCCAACTGCTGACCTCAAGCAGTCCTTAGCCTCCCAAAGTGCTGGAATTACAGGTGTGAGCCACTGTGCCCGGCCTCCAGGTGTTTTTAAGACTGGGCTAACCTTGACACTGGACATTTTGAGCTGGATATTTCTTTGTGCTGGACTGGATAATTCTTTGTTTCTGTATATTGTAGGATGTTTAGTGGTATGTCTGGTTCTCTCCAGGCACTGCCCACATCTCTAGATCCTGTAGTACCTCTTCTCTCCCCTGAGTCATAAGGGCCAAATATGTCTGGAGACTGTCAAATTCTCCTGTAGAGCAAAATTGCCCCCAGTTGGGAACCACTTCTTTAAGATTTGGGATTTTTATGAATCTGTAATTAGTGATTTCTTTTTCTCTTCCAACAGTGCTGAGTGAAAAAAGTAAGAAATAGGAGTCTTATGACTCAATACCACCTGTATAAATTAAAATACTTGTGTGCAAATAGGATGCATACAAAGGACACACAACACGTGCATTCGAATAGATGCCCATGGGAAAGCGGAGTAGGGTAAGGGAATGAGGATGAAATGCAAGAAATGCAGTACACAAATTAAGAGAGATGTCTTGAGTGGACCAATGGTGAGAGTGAACTATGCAATGAACACAGGGTGTGATGAACCAATACTTTTCCCCAAAGTTACTTTTTATTTTTTTAAGAAAATAAAGTCCTCTGCCATTGTTGAGAAAGGATGGCCAGATTCCCCAGCACTCTTTGTCATTTACAAGACCTTGTTTCTCCATCCACACTGGAGGCTTCATCCTGATTTTTTATCTTCCTGCCATAGTTCCTTCCGCACCATGGCTGTTGTCATCTTGAATGTTCCAGCCATGCATGCCATGCCGTAAATCAAGTCCCATGTCTGCATAGTATGTCCCGTGGACGTATTGTCATGAACAAGCCCAGGAACTTTAGGATAATATAATAGCTCTGGGACTTCTAGATGAAAACAAGAAAAAGTTCCCATCTCACATCCCTGCCAACATTTGCAAACCGTAAATAGGAGTATTTGAGGTGAAAAATAGGGAATGGTTACGTAGCCACCATGGAAATCTTTGGCCTGGGAGACATTTGGAATAACGGGGTGGCACAAAGAACCTTGAGACATACTTGCACTGATATTTTTAATCCCTTGTCACCACCAAGCACCTCTAGATTTTGTGTGCTGCAGCACTATCAAGCTGCTGAAGTTGGAAGCCAGAATTAACAGTGATAATAATAGTGGCTGCTAGTCACTGATCATCTTAGTGCCACGTGCTGGGTACAAGGACCTTCGCATAGGTTCTTGCTAATGACTTTTCATGTAGGGAAGAAGTTTGGATCTCAATTTTTTTCCTTTTAATTTATTTATTTTCTTCTTTTTAAAAATATTCATATTTTTGACACAGGGTATAGCTTGTCACCTAGGCTGGAACGCAGTGGGATCATGCATTCCACTGAAGTAATCCTCTCAACTCAGTCGCCACACCCCCAACCTCCAGTAGCTGGGACCACAGGTGTGCACCACCACACTCAGCTCAATTTTATTTCATTTTATTTTTGTAGGGACAGGGCTTCCACTATGTTACCCAGGCTGCTCTCAAACTCCTGGACTCAAGCAGTCCTCCTGCCTTGACTTCCCAAAGTGCTGAGATTACAGGTATGAGCCACCACACCCAGCTGGATTCCAATCTGATGTGAGAGATGGAGAAATAGATTCCTCAACTCTTTAAAGAGACTCTCTAATCTCCCTTCCCTGGGCCACCTATTCCCTATGGGGAGGGCAACGGTCTCCTCAGCTACAGGAAGCCCTCCTCCAATTCCTAAAGCAGAATGCTGTGTGCCCTCAGGCAAGGCACTCCACCTCTCTGAGCCACAGACGTCTTGCCTTTCTAAAGTGCAGAAGTCACCTGCCCTGTCCACTTTAGTAGGCTGTTAGGAGGACCACCTGGGGTCGTGCAGAGTGTTCTCTGAATAAAGGAAGCATTGAGAATTTATTTTCAGGCTTCGTGGTATCACATGGGCAGCAGGTTCACTTTCATATCTCATTAATTTTTTTTTCTTTTGAGACGGAGTCTCATGTTTGTTGCCCAGGCTTGAGTGCAATGGCGCAATCTTGGCTCACTGCAACCTCTGCCTCCCAGATTCAAGTGATTCTCCTGTATCAGCCTCACAAGTAGCTGGGATGACAGGCATGTGCCACCATGCCTGGCTAATTTTGTATTTTTAGTAGAGACAGGGTTTCTCCATGTTGGTCAGGCTTGTCTCGAACTCCCGACCTCAGGTGATCCGCCTGCCTCGGCCCCCCAAAATGTTAGGAATACAGGCAGGAGCCACCAAACCCAGCCTAATCTCATTAATTTTAAATTGCCTCCTCCTACCTTTTAATGGCCCCTTCTGTTGCCTTTGACATATGATGATTTTACTACCACATATACACTATTTATAATTATTATAATAATGACCACCATCTTTCCAATATGCACTAAATATACATCTACTGTTAGGCAACTTGTGTGCATAATCTAAGCATTCCAAGTGTGTGCGTGTGTGTGTGTGAATGTGTTTGCAGTGATACAGCAGTAGAAGCTGTTGCCCAGGGTTTATGGGTAGTTCATGACTCTGTTCTTCCTACTATCTGGGCTATCTCTGTCCTTCCCCTGGTGTCTCCAGGGTAGCTGCTGCTGGGAGTCAACAGAACATGGCTTTGGGTTCAAGAGACATCTGAGTTTGAGTCCTTGCTCTGCCAACCACCAGCTGTAGGACCCTGGGCAAGTCACATAACCGTGTGACTCAGAGTTCTTGGCCTAAGTTGAGGATGTCAATATCCACCTCCCAAGGCCCAAGTGAAAGTGACATGAGACTGTACTGGTAAAGTGTCTGTTGCATGCCAGGCACTCCATGGATGCCATGGATGCTACCTGCCTCCTGTGGGTGTGAAACCTTGTGTGTCTCCCCTTCCAGTACAGTTGCTCACTGATCTTTCAGAAAGAGAAACAGAAAAACACGTGAGAATGAAAACAATTTGTTTAGATCTTTTGATGGTTAATTTTATGTTTTCAACTTGGCTGGGTGTCATGACATCCAGAAATTTGATCAAACATTATTCTGGGTGTTTCTATGAAGATGTTTTTTGGGGGATGAGATTAACATTTAAATGGATGGACTTTCAGTAAAGCAGATCATGGTCCATAATGTAGGTGGGCCTCATCTAAGCAGTTGAAGGCTTGAATAGAACAAAAGGCTGACCTGCCCTGAGCAAGAAGGAATTCTGCCAGCAAATGGCCTTGGACTTGAACTGCAGCATCAGCTCTTCCCTGGGTCTCCAGCCTGCCAGCCTGCCATCTCAGACTCTGGACTCATGAAACATCCATTGTTCTGTTAGCCCAGTGGTCCCCAACCTTTTTGGTACCAGGGACCGGTTTCACAGAAGACAATTTTTCCACTGATAGGAGTGAGGGGATGTTTTCGGGATGATTCAAGCTCATTACGTTTATTGTGCATTTTATTTCTATTATTGGTACAATGTAATATATTACTATATATCATATATTATAATACATAATACATGTTATATATATCATATATTATATTACATAATGTGTTATAGATCATATACTATAATATCTGATATGTGTTATATATAATATATTATAATACATAATATATGTTATATATAATATATTATAATACATATGTTATATATCATATATAACATATATAAATATTTAATATATAAATGTATTGTAATATGATATATGGTATAATACATGACATATATAACATGTATTATATATCATGCATTACAATATATATAAAAAATAATTATACAACTCACCATAATGTAGAGTCAGTGGGAGCCCTGAGCTTGTTTTCCTGCAACTAGATGGTTCCATCTGGGGGTGATGGGAGACAGTGACAGATCATCACGCATTAGACTCTCATAAGGAGCATGAAACCTAGATCCATCACATGTGCAGTTTACAGTTGGGTTTGTGCTCCTATGAGAATCTAATGCCGCCAGTGATCTGACAGGTGGGGCTCAGCTTCACTTTCTTGCCTGCTGCTCACCTTCTGCTGTGCGGCCCAATTCCTAATAGGCCATGGACTGGTACTGGTCTGTGGCTTGGGGGCTGGGGATCCGTGTGTTAACCAACATCTTAAAATAAGTCTCTCAGTCGGGCGCGTGGACTCACGCCTGTAATCCCAGCACTTTGGGAGGCCGAGGTCAGGAGTTTGAGACCAGCCTGGTCAACATGGCAAAACTCCGTCTCTACTAAAAATACAAAAATTAGCTGGGCGTGGTGGCGGGTGCCTATAATCCCAGCTACTTGGGAGGCTGAGGCAGGAGAATTGCTTGAACCCAGGAGGCGAAGGTTGCAGTGAGCTTAGATTGCGCCATTGCACTCCAGCCTGGGAGACAGTGAGACTCCGTCTCAAACGAAATAAATAAATAAATCTCTCAATCTCTCTAATACACACACACACACACACACACACACACACACCCCTTGTTGGTTCTGTTTCTCTGGAGAATCCTAATACAGATCCCAAATCAAAAACTCTGTGTTACCTGGCACCTCTCTCAGAAGAATCAGCCTTGAAACTGATGTGGGGACAGGATTGTTTTAAGCACCTTAGAAGGCAGAGGAAAAGCGCAGCATCAGTGCCTCTGAGCCCCTTTGCAGAGGAGCGAGCTCTGTTTCCTGATCATCAGAAACTGGCCACAGGGCAGGAGACATCATGGGATTTCCCCTGTTTGTCTGAATAATGAAGTGTTGCCATTGCCTGCATAGCTGAATATGCACAAAATATGTGTTCCGTGCTCTATCCACCATTTGGAGAAAGAGAAAAAACCACTTGGATTATTTTAATGTACGCTCTCATGAAAGTCTGTGCTGTGTTCATTGGCTTCTTCCCTACCCTAAAGCCTTGCTAATTACCAAAAGCTATGGCCTTCTAGTTTTGCATTTAGGTTGATGCAGGAGCACAGGCATTAAATTTCCAGGTTTTTATACTCTGGAGTTTTCCTTTCTTTCCTTTTTTTTTTTTTTTTTGAGACGGAGCCTCACTCTCTCGCCCAGGCTGGAGTGCAATGGCACAATCTCGGCTCACTGCAACCTCCGCCTCCCAGGTTCAAGTGATTCTCCTGCCTCAGTCTCCTGAGTAGCTGGGACTACAGGCGCTCACCACCATGCCCAGCTAATTTTTTATTTTTAGTAGAGATGGGGTTTCACCACATTGGCCAGAGTGATCTCGAACTTCTGACCTCAGGTGATCTGCCTGCCTTGGCCTCCCAAAGTGCTGATTACAGGCATGAGCCACTGTACCTGTCCTTGGAGTTTTCCTTTCTAATGGGGTTTCTCAACCTTGGAACTACTGACATTTGGGGCTGGATAACAATTTTTGTTGTGTGATCGTCCTACTCTTGGCAGGATGTTTAGCAGCATCCCTGGCCTCTGCCCAGGGCCACCTGGCTTATTAGTCAAAGAAGAACTAGTGTCTAAGTTTCCTGATACTTTTAGGGCCCTCAAAAATGTTTTAATTTTAATTTTAAAATCAGAAGGAAAAAGTGAATGCAATAATTAAAAATATTTTATAATGAACGTGTCCTGAATGATATTCATCTTCATATAAAATCAGTTTTAAAATATAATTTTAATGTGTGTGTGTGTGTTATGGAGAAAGGGACTCCCAAAGACCAAAATGGGCTGGGCACATGGCTCATGCCTATAATCCCAGACTTTGGGAGGCCAAGGCAGGTGGATTGCTTGAGCTCAGGAGTTCGAGACCAGCCAGGAAAACATAGCGAGATCCTGTCTCTACTAAAAATAAAAAAAATTAGCTGGGCATGGTGTTGTGTGCCTATAGTCCCAGCTACTTGGGAGGCTGAAGTGGGAAGATCACTTGAGCTCAGGAGGCAGAGGTTGCAGTGAGCCGAGATGGCGCCACTGCCCTCTAGCCTGGGCACTAGAGCAAGACCCTGTCTCAAAAAAAAAAAAAAGCCATGATGTGATATACAGGGCCTATGAACATCATATTACCGCCCTGTCTCTATTTGCTACATGTCACTGGCATTTTTCTTTCCAACTGTGACAATAAAAAATGTCTCCAGCTATGAGCGCGTGTTCCTGGAAGGGGAGTGCCAAATCTGCCACTTGAGAATCACTACTTTTCACTAATAAGAAAAGTAGGCCAGGCGCAGTGGCTCATGCCTGGAATTCCAGCACTTTGAGAGGCTGAGGTGGGTGGATCACCTGAGGTCAGGAGCTCGAGACCAGCCTGGCCAACATGGTGAAACTACCCGTCTCTACTAAAAATACAAAACTTAGCTGGGCCTAGTGGTACACGCCTGTAATCCCAGCTACTCAAGAAGCTGAGGCAGGAGAATCGCTTGAACCCATGAGGCGGAGGTTGCAGTGAGCCGAGATCATGCCATTGCACTCCAGGCCTGATGACAAAAGTGGAACTCTGTCTCAAAAAAACAAAAAATAGAAAAGTAATAATTATTTATTCATTCACCAGCATTCCAGGGGCACCTCCTGGATGCTGGTGCTGTGCTTGCTTTGGCAGGAAGAATAGAAGAATAGGGTATTCTTCCTGCCCTTGGGCTGCTCTTGGGAGTATCAGAGGAACCAAGTGAGATTGATACGTGGGCTGGGAGGTGCTGAGACACATCAGACCCTTGATTTCTGAGAAGCAGCAGCGACTAACTCATGAGGAGGGCTGGGAAGAGTTCTCAGAGGTGTGCACTTTGAAACGGAGTCTTCAAAGTTTTTAGGGTTGAGAACAAAGAGAGGGTCCTTGGTGTGCAAACAAATGTAGAGCGGTGAAAGGGAACCCCATAGTCTGCCTCACTGCAAAGCCCTGAGGGCTGGACATAGTCTCCCTTTGTAACAAGTAAAATAGATGAGCATTAAGTTCCCTGGAATCACGGAAATATTAATTTCTTCTTGAATCTCCTGAAAGATCTGTTTCTTCTGTCGGCACTAACAATAACATACGACGTGAAATACCACCGGCTCTGGCACCGTGTCCAGCCCCATGAAGTCCAATTAGAAAACGAGCGTTGATTTCAGATTTATCAGATTCGAGTTTTGACTTGTGTCCAGGGGAAAACAGGGAGACAGTGTTATTCCAGGCTTGTATTTCACCTTCTGGAGGAAGGAAAGGAAAGACACACGTCGTTTTGATGGGATCCAGAGCCTGGCTTCGAGAGAGGCACCCTATTTTATAACAGAGCTGCTGTCTAGAAATAGTCCTGCCCTGTGGATGCTGTTTAGTTTCTGGCCGGACATGCCAGAGATGTGAAATAGAATGCAGTCACTGGGCCGTCGGCAGCTTTTCCAAGATGGGGGCGATCTGCCTGCCACAGGGCGAAATGGTCTTGGTGATGTGTGTATTCCCAAACTGGCATTTGGGGGCTAGGAGGGATGAACACCTAAGAAACTTGAAAATTAGCGACAGTCTGCACTTTGCCTAAGAGGAATGGTGACTGCCCTTCCTGGTACACATGAAGACAGGCCTGGGAGCATTAACGGTGGGGGCAGTTGGGATGACTTGGAGCTCTCCCCTTTCTTTGGGCTATTGGGCCCCTCCGGGGCCTTCCTTCCAGACTGTTAATAACACAGCAGTCCCCTCCCCACACCCCCACCCCTCCACAAGCAGTGCTGTGTGGTAGAGGGAGCACAGATTTGGGGATAGCATCCTAGCTCTCCCCTCCTTACGTTCTGAGGAATGTGGTACAATCTTCCGTTTTTCTTTTCTTTTCTTTTTTTCTCTTTTCTTCTTTTCTCCTTCCTTCCTTCCTCCTTCCTTCCTTCCTTCCTTCCTTCCTTCCTTTTTCTTTCTTTCTTTTCTTTCTTTTTTTGATGATGTCCCCCTCTGTCGCCCAGGCTGGAGTGCAGTGGCTTGATCTTGACTCACTGCAACCTCTGCCTCCCGGGTTCAAGTGATTCTCCTGCCTCAGCCTCCTGAGTAGCTGGGATCACAGACACACACCACCACACCTGGCTAATTTTTGTATTTTTAGTAGAGATGGGGTTTCATCATGTTGGCCAGGCTGGTCTTGAACTCCTGACCTCAGGTGATCTGCCCACCTTGGCCAAAGTGTTAGGATTACAGGCATAAGCCACCTCGCCTGGCAATTTTTGTACTTTTTAGTAGAGACGGGGTTTCCCCCATGTTGACCAGGCTGTTCTTTAACTCCCAACCTCAAATGATCCATCCACACCTGCCTCAGCCTCCCAAAGTGCTGGGATTACAGCTGTGAGCCACCACACCTAGCCATGGTATGATTTTCTTAACCTCATTGAGTACCTCATCATCACCCTATGGGGTGAGTGCCGAGAAAGGCAGGGCTGTGCTGGTTCAAATCCCATTTCTGCCACTCAAGTCTGTTGCTTTCAGAAAATGATTTGGCTCTGTAGCGGTGGCGGTGTAGAACCAGGTACTGCTCTGTACACTTTTCATGTCTTGATCTATTTGACCTTGGCAGCAACCTTGGTGGTGGGGCAGGGTGCAGTGTGATCACTGTCAGTAGCAGCCCCCGCGATGGTCATCCTTTTAGGACTATGATTACCGTGAGCTTTTCCAGTGAGGGGCTGAGCCCCTGCTGATGCCTCAGAGGTGCTCATGGAGTAGGAAGTGGTATCGGTATTTATGGAGCTGTGATTAAGCTCCTCTACGATGCTTGAGATTATGGTTGGAGGGACCTGGACCAGGCGGAAATGGGCCCAGGCATTCTGCATGGACAGGAGCCCAGCCTCAAGGTTCTCTAGAGCAGGCATGGGACTTGCCCAAGGTCACACAGTGAATGGTGGTGGAATGAGGAGTAGCTTCGGGTCACCTTCCCCTGTCCCAGGTGGCCTTGGAAAGCAGAGGAATTTTCTTTTGATCCACAGCCCCATGCTCCTTTTGTAAAAAGGTGATTTGGACAGACACCCTCTGCGTTCCTTCTTGGGGTGGGGATTGGGGATTGTCACGCTGGAGGGCTGGACTCCAGCCCTCCCAGTCCCCCATCGACTGTGGCACAAGCAGCCCCGAGGAAGCAAGCCCAGCCCAGAACCCAGCTGCCTCCCGCACCATCTGAAACATGAAAATAATTTAATACTTGAAAGCGCAGCCCTCATTATCTCTCCGAGAAACAGGATCTGTCTACAAACCTGAGAAGTTCAGATTACCAAGTTTCTAGGCTGTTTTACCAACCTCATCCAAAAACAATCCTGGTTTTATAACTCAATAAAAAAAGGCCCGTGCTTTATTAAGTGAGTAGTTCAGGCAAGCGGAGGAGCAGACCAGGGAAAATGACCAGGCCCCAGGAATAGGGTGTAGGGGGTAGGGAGGAGGCGAACTCCAGGCAGTGGGGCAGAGAGGGGACACTCTGCAGGCCAGAACCCTTGTCTGGGGAGAAAAATCTGCAGAAACACCTACTTCCACATGTTTGGTGGGGTTTACCCTCAGCGCAGGCCTGAGGGGCAGCAGGTAACCCTCCTCTCTATTTGACAGATGGGAAAACCCGGAGGGGGTGCAGGCCTCTTGACCAAGGTGGGCAGTGGAGGCGACACTCACCTTGCCCGTGGTGCGGGGCTGCCTCCTCCTGGCAAGGGCGCCCACCTGCTCTCATTCACACACAGGTGCCCCATGGCTGCCCACCCGCTTCGCCTCCTCTGCTTGGGCAGCAAGTTTTTCTGCAGGTTTTCCATGGATTCCCCAGGTCTGGATCTGAGGAGGCCCACAGCACCTCTGTCTTGCGCTTGGATGGTTTTTCCTGTAGGCAGATTCCCCTGGTGAATGTTTGGGTGGTAGAATCTACAACTGTAGGAAGTGCAGCCTGCTGCTGCCTGTTTTCTCAGGGCATCGTGGGGAATGCCTCTTTCTCTTGCAGAGTTTGGTGAAGATTAAATGGGGCGAGTGTAGCAAGGGGAGGGTCTTCTACACTGGTAGTGAGTGTGGAAATTTGTTCTACTTCACCGACTTAGTGATTCAGATCAACAATAGTGCTTATGCCTTTTGACCCAGCAATTCCATCTGCTGGATGGATCCTGGGGAGTAATTTGAACAAGTGGCAAAGATACACGAATGAGGAGATTCGGGGCTGCCCTGTGTATAGGAGTGAAAAATGGCCAATATACAGCCATTGAGAGAGATTTGGTTCAGCAAAGTACCCCTCTCCAAGAGAATTAGCTGCACCCATTGAAGAGAACCAGGCAGATCTACATTCAGTGACTTGGAGTGAAGTCTAAATTTTTTTTAAAACATTCATACAGATGTAGGAGATTTTGAAGCATTATGGAGGGTATTATTCAATTTCTGTAAAATATTTATAATACACATTTTTGTATATCTTTTTCTTGATATACATAGATAAATCTGGAGGTATACAACAGGTGGTTAATTAACAGCGTTTATTCCTTTGGTCCATAAGCACGTGGCACATATTTGCAGTGTGCTGAATTTGTTTTCTCAAGTTTGATCTTTTTTTTTTTTCTTGTTGAGACAGAGTCTCACTCTGTCGCCCAGGCTGGAGTGCAATGATGTGATCTCGGCTCACTGCAACCTCTGCCTCCCAGGTTCAAGAGATTCTCCTGCCTCAGCCTCCTGAGTAGCTGGGATTATAGGCGCACACCACCACGCCTGGGTAATTTTTATATTTTTAGTAGAGACAGGGTTTCACCATGTTGGTCAGGCTGATTTCGAACTCCTGACCTTATGATCCACCTGCCTCAGCCTCTCAAAGTGCTGGGATTGCAGGCATGAGACTGATTTGTTTTTAAACGTACCTGACTTTATAATCAAAATGAAAGGTATGCCACCCTGTAATCCCAGCACTTTGGGAGGCCCATGTGGAGGCTTGAACCCAAGAGTTTGAGACTAGCCTGGGCAATATAGTGAGACTCCGTCTCTCCAAAAAAAAAAACAAAATTAGCCAGGTGTGGTTGCGCATGCCTGTAGTCCAGCTACTCAAGAGGCTGAGCCTAGGCGGTCGAGGCTATGGTGAGCCATGATTGCACCACTGCACTCCAGCCTGAGCAACAGACCGAGACCCTGTCTCAAAAAAAAAAAAAAAACCCCACACACCTAAAACAAAAGAAAGGTATCCCCATTTGGAAAGAAAGAAAAAGAAAGACAAGAGAGAGATCAAAGAAAAAGCATTTAGAACAGTGACCACACATAGTAAGTGCTCAGTAAATAAAATTCTGTTCACAGAGTCTCCTGAAACCATCACTATCAGCCAGCAACTTAGAAATGTATGTGTTTGTGTCATACCGAAAGTCCACAGGTTCAGCTCAGCACTACTTAGCCAAATTAAAATGGAAGTATATAGGCAAAGCAAACCCTACTGGCAAAAAATGAAAAGAGAAAACCTGACTATGGCCGGGCGCGGTGGCTCAAGCCTGTAATCCCAGCACTTTGGGAGGCCGAGACGGGCGGATCACGAGGTCAGGAGATCGAGACCATCCTGGCTAACACGGTGAAACCCCGTCTCTACTAAAAAATACAAAAAAACTAGCCGGGCGAGGTGGCGGGCGCCTGTAGTCCCAGCTACTCGGGAGGCTGAGGCAGGAGAATGGCGTGAACCCGGGAGGCGGAGCTTGTAGTGAGCTGAGATCCGGCCACTGCACTCCAGCCTGGGCGACAGAGCGAGACTCTGTCTCAAAAAAAAAAAAAAAAAAAAGAGAAAACCTGACTATACGTGTGTGTAAAATCCGTACTACAGCATGCTGGTCTGGAACCCATAAATTGGAAACATGCCAAGTTGCCTTGTATTGGCCTAAAAATCAACACATTTTTAATACATTGACTTGGAAGTCGAGCCACCTTCATGAAACTCCTGAGAATGAGGAGGTGTACACCGCATTAGGGAGCTGGGTGAGTGAACAGGCGGCTGCCGGATGCTCTCAGACACATTTGTGGACTAGCACTTCAAGGCAAAGACATCACAAAAGACTTGCCTAGTACCAATTCCCTCCCCAATCATATGAGGCAAATGTCAAACAGATGTCCTCAAAGGGTGGAAAAATGACATGAAAGGCACATTTTGAATGTATAGAGCAGAAAAACCAAAAACCAGTGGAAATTAGGACTCTGATGAGCACAAAGCTTGCCATGAATGCATTTTTTTTTCACTATAGCACTTGCAAATTGATTTCCTGATCCCCGGGCACCCATCTGGAGATCTGCGGAGGGACATGGCCCTAGTTTGATAAAGTGACGGGTCTCAGCCAGACATCTGTAGCCCTTCAGGGTCTGGCAGTAACCCCTTTGTCTGGCCCTGACACCCACCCAGGCACCCTCTAGCATCCCATCTTTGAGCTCCACACAATATTTCCATCCTCAATTCTCTCCTTAAATTGCCACCCTCGATGCACCGGCTTCCACCCTCAAACACTCCTGCCCTACATCCCTTCACCATCCAACACATCCCTTCACCATCCAACGTTTCCATCCTCCACCCACCCATTTGCCAACATGCTCCTTTTTAATTCCCCTACTACCCAACATTCCCATTCTGGTTTTTTTTTGAGACATAGTCTCACTCTGTCACCCAGGCTGGCGTGCAGTGGCAAGATCTCAGCTCACTACAACATCTACCTCCTGGGTTCAAGCAATTCTCTTGCCTCAGCCTCCCAAATAGCTGAGATTACAGGCATGCACCACCACGCTCGGCTAATTTTTGTATTTTTAGTAGAGACAGGGTTTTGCCATGTTGGCCAGGCCGCCCTTGAACCCCTGACCTCAGGTGATCCGCCCACCTCAGCCTCCCAAAGCGCTAGGATTACAGGCGTGAGCCACTGCGCATGGCCACATTCCCATTTTTGATCCCCTTCTTCCGTCTATCACGTTCCCATCATTTTTTCTGTGCCCCTTCACTCTCATTTTTCCATCCCTGAACTTTCCGTTCTCCCCCTCTCTTTAATGTTCCCATCCATTACAGCCCAGCCTTTAAGGCCCTGCAGGATGGGCCCTTCACATCCTGTTTAGTCCATGCTGAGTTACACTTATGCCCATTCCTGAATGCTCCGTGCATTTGCAATGTTGGGCCTTCTCTCTGGGACGCTCTCGTTGGCTCTGACAACCCCTACTCCACCTTCACCACCCAGGAGAAAGCCACCTTCTCCCAAGGGCTCTCTTCCAGCCCTGCCTGAAGCACATTGCCTTCACCATCAGGTCTGGCTTCCTCAGACTGGAGCCCCTAGAGGCTGAGCCGGTAGTTATTTTAGCTTTGGCCAGATTCAGTGATGACCTTTGGCAGGGGTCTCTCCTTCCTTCAAGGTACATAGGATGCATTTTATAGAATGAGTAGTGAATGAATGAATGAGATGGGTTCTCTTCCCGACATGCTTTCCACTCTCTCCCACCCCACAAAAGAACACCTTTCGGTGGCAGAAATAAAGGCATTGCACAAAGGATCAAACCATTATTTCCCTAGACCTACTATGTACCACCCTCTCCGCAGGCACTTAACAGACATTATCTTATTTGATTCTCCCATTACCATTTTATAGATGTGAAAGCAGAGGCTCAGAGAGACGAAGCGCTTTGTCTGAGGTCACACAGCTTTTTATCAGGACCCAGGACGCTGGGATTGGGGCATGGAGGTGGGGAGAGTAGGACCCTGGGCTGGGTGTGTCAGAAGTAGAAGCAAAGGATGGTCTGCAGGTTGGTGCTCAGGAGAAAGCTGGCTGACATGGAGTGATGTTCATTTTAAATTCATTATTGTCTTTGTGAGCAAATGCTGCTTATCTCCCAAAACCGGGATTCCCGGAATCCTTGAATTTGATGTGATTTTCCTAATAATAGCCTGATAATCTCCCAGTGAAGTTCTATCCCCACCAACACCCAAATATGTAGGTCCCTATTTCAGATGGGGAAACTGAGACATGAAAGAGCTAAATTCAACACTTCGGTTCCCCAGTGACCATGGATGGTTAAGCCAGGATGTGGACCTGGGGCACCTGACTCCCAGTGCATCTGCCTCCAACTGTCCGGCACAGCCTTCATTTCTCTCGTCCAGTTTGGTGACCCTGGCCCTGGTCAAAGTGGTCTGATGGTTCATGTGATCCTTCCCTTGGAATGGGAGTCTGATAGACATGGGTTCAAATGCCCACCAGGGTCACAGCGTCTTTCAGATTTCAGTTGTCAGAAACAGGACAAGCATGTGAACCAATGTATGCACCAACAGGATCATGGCAAGCAGCAACGCATGCTACAAAGGCATTTTATCCCAAGCAACCCAAGCGATGACCTGATGAGTAGCAGGTGTCACCACCGTGCCTGCCAAGGGTCACCAGTGTGCCTTTCTGCAAGACTAGCTCATAGGCAGGCTGATTCAAAAACCTGT